>NC_092155.1:80181163-80331163 GCF_045791955.1 Oncorhynchus clarkii lewisi
GTACACATAGTCCCACAGCAACCTGCAGTCTACACAGAGAGAGAGAGAGAGAGAGAGAGAGAGAGAGCTACAGTGGGTCTGTCTGTGTGTGTGTGTGTGTGTGTGTTACCTGGGATCTTGCCGTTGGCCTCTCTAGGTGGGACTTCTCTCTCAGTCCTCTCCTGATTGGACAGGTTGAGAGGCTCCTCCTCCTGGGAGCTAGGGATTGTGGGATGACTCTTCGACACATCTGAGAGAAAGATATTTTTATTGTTCATTTCACTTTTGTTTATTATCTACTTCACTTGCTTTGGCAACGTTAACATATGTTTCCCATGTCAATAAAGCCTGTTGAATTGAATTGAGAGAGCGAGAGATCACAAACATATTAAAATGCATGTTCACCAGCAGTTGATGTGCAGACTGTTTGGTACTCACCAGTGTGTGTGTGTGTGTGTGTGTGTGTGTGTGTGTGTGTGTGTGTGTGTGTGTGTGTGTGTGTTAATAACTGACCAATCTGTGTGTGTTGTGCAGAGTGTGTGTACTAGACGGCTGCTGGACCATTGGGCAGATCAGCTACACCTCTATTGGACTAGGAGACTAGATAGACAGAGAGGAGTGGGGGGGAGACAGAGAGGAGAGAGGGGGAGAGGGGGGAGACAGAGAGGAGAGAGGTGGGAGACAGAGGAGAGAGAGGGGAGACAGAGAGGAGAGAGAGGGGAGACAGAGAGGAGAGAGGAGGGAGACAGAGAGGAGAGAGGGTGGAGACAGAGAGGAGAGAGGGGAGACAGAGAGGAGAGAGGAGGGAGACAGAGAGGAGAGAGGGGGAGACAGAGAGGAGAGAGGGGGGAGACAGAGAGGAGAGAGGGGAGACAGAGAGGAGAGAGGAGGGAGACAGAGAGGAGAGAGGGGGAGACAGAGAGGAGAGAGAGGGGAGACAGAGAGAAGAGAGAGGGGAGACAGAGAGGAGAGAGGGGGGAGACAGAGAGGAGAAAGGGGGAGACAGAGAGGAGAGAGGTGGGAGACAGAGAGGAGAGAGGGGGGAGACAGAGGAGAGAGAGGGGAGACAGAGAGGAGAGAGAGGGGAGACAGAGAGGAGAGAGGAGGGAGACAGAGAGGAGAGAGGGGGGAGACAGAGAGGAGAGAGGGGAGACAGAGAGGAGAGAGGAGGGAGACAGAGGAGAGAGAGGGGAGACAGAGAGGAGAGAGAGGGGAGACAGAGAGGAGAGAGGAGGGAGACAGAGAGGAGAGAGGGGGGAGACAGAGAGGAGAGAGGGGAGACAGAGAGGAGAGAGGAGGGAGACAGAGAGAGAGAGGGGGGAGACAGAGAGGAGAGAGGGGGAGAGGAGAGAGGGGGAGACAGAGAGGAGAGAGGGGGAGACAGAGAGTAGAGAGGGGGAGACAGAGAGGAGAGCGGGGGGAGACGGAGAGGAGAGAGGGGGGAGACAGAGAGGAGACAGAGAGGAGAGAGAGGGGAGACAGAGAGAAGAGAGAGGGGAGACAGAAAGGAGAGAGGGGGGAGACAGAGAGGAGAAAGGGGGAGACAGAGAGGAGAGAGGTGGGAGACAGAGAGGAGAGAGGGGGGAGACAGAGAGGAGAGAGGGGGGAGACAGAGAGGAGAGAGGGGGAGAGGAGAGAGGGGGAGACAGAGAGGAGAGAGGGGGAGACAGAGAGTAGAGAGGGGGGAGACAGAGAGGAGAGCGGGGGGAGACGGAGAGGAGAGAGGGGGGAGACAGAGAGGAGACAGAGAGGAGAGAGACAGAGAGGAGAGAGGGGGGAGACAGAGAGGAGAGAGGGGGGAGACAGAGAAGAGAGAGGGGGGAGACAGCGAAGAGAGAGGGGGGAGACAGCGAAGAGAGAGGGGGGAGACAGAGAGGAGAGGGGGGAGACAGAGAGGAGAGAGGGGGGCGACAGAGGGGAGAGACAGAGAGGAGGGAGACAGAGAGGAGAGAGGGGGAGAGGGGGGAGACAGAGAGGAGAGAGGTGGGAGACAGAGGAGAGAGAGGGGAGACAGAGAGGAGAGAGAGGGGAGACAGAGAGGAGAGAGGAGGGAGACAGAGAGGAGAGAGGGGGGAGACAGAGAGGAGAGAGGGGAGACAGAGAGGAGAGAGGAGGGAGACAGAGAGGAGAGAGGGGGAGACAGAGAGGAGAGAGAGGGGAGACAGAGAGGAGAGAGGGGGGAGACAGAGAGGAGAGAGGGGAGACAGAGAGGAGAGAGGAGGGAGACAGAGAGGAGAGAGGGGGAGACAGAGAGGAGAGAGAGGGGAGACAGAGAGAAGAGAGAGGGGAGACAGAGAGGAGAGAGGGGGGAGACAGAGAGGAGAAAGGGGGAGACAGAGAGGAGAGAGGTGGGAGACAGAGAGGAGAGAGGGGGGAGACAGAGAGGAGAGAGGGGGGAGACAGAGAGGAGAGAGGGGGAGAGGAGAGAGGGGGAGACAGAGAGGAGAGAGGGGGAGACAGAGAGTAGAGAGGGGGGAGACAGAGAGGAGAGCGGGGGGAGACGGAGAGGAGAGAGGGGGGAGACAGAGAGGAGACAGAGAGGAGAGAGACAGAGAGGAGAGAGGGGGGAGACAGAGAGGAGAGAGGAGGGAGACAGAGAAGAGAGAGGGGGGAGACAGCGAAGAGAGAGGGGGGAGACAGCGAAGAGAGAGGGGGGAGACAGAGAGGAGAGGGGGGAGACAGAGAGGAGAGAGGGGGGCGACAGAGGGGAGAGACAGAGAGGAGGGAGACAGAGAGGAGAGAGGGGGGAGACAGAGAGGAGAGAGACAGAGAAGAGAGAGAGGGGAGACAGAGAGGAGAGAGGGGGAGACAGAGAGGAGAGACAGAGAGGAGAGAGGTGGGAGACAGAGAGGAGAGAGAGGGGAGACAGAGAGGAGAGACAGAGAGGAGAGACAGAGAGGAGAGAGAGAGAGGAGAGGGGGGGAGACAGAGAGGAGGGAGACAGAGAGGAGAGAGACAGAGAGGAGAGAGGGGGGAGACAGAGAGGAGAGAGAGAGAGGAGAGGGGGGAGACAGAGAGGAGAGAGACAGAGAGGAGAGAGACAGAGAGGAGAGGGGGGAGAGGAGTGAGTGACAAAGAAAAAGGGAGGAGGGGAGAAGCTAGGAGAGAAAGTGAAAGATAAATCTCTTCTCAACAAAGGAGCAGTTGTTCCTGTTTCTAATCCGTGACTGTTTCTGCAAGATAACTCTGCAAAGATAGTTTCAATTACAGCTAGACAATTACAGTGTATGGTGCCTTGACTTCTGCTAGGGTGCTTTCTTCCCTGGGGGGGAGAGGGACGGGACAAAACACACACCCTACTCCCTCACGGAAACCACCTACAGCTGATCTGTGTGGCTGTGTCAGTGTGTGGCTGCATAGTGCACCAGGAAGTGTACTTGTCATAAACACTAAGAACAATACAATGATGGGAAAACAGTGTTAGACGGAAGTCTCTCTGTCTCTCTCTTTAAGTCTGTGTCTCTCTCTGTGTCTGTGTCTGTCTCTCTGTGTCTCTGTCTCTGTGTCTCTCTCTGTCTCTGTCTCTCTCTCTCTCTCTGTCTCTCTGTGTCTCTCTCTCTCTGTCTCTGTCCCTCTGTGTCTCTCTCTCTCTGTCTCTGTCCCTCTGTGTCTCTCTCTCTCTGTCTCTGTCTCTGTGTCTCTCTCTTTCTCTCTGTGTCTGTGTCTCTCTCTCTGTCTGTCTGTGTCTCTCTCTCTCTCTCTCTTTGTGTCTGTGTCTCTCTCTCTCTGTGTCTGTGTCTCTCTCTGTCTCTCTCTTTGTGTCTGTGTCTCTCTCTCTGTGTCTCTCTCTCTCTCTCTCTTTGTGTCTGTGTCTCTCTCTGTGTCTCTGTCTCTCTCTTTGTGTCTCTGTCTCTCTCTTTGTGTCTCAGTCTCTCTCTTTGTGTCTCTGTCTCCCTCTGTGTCTCTGTCTCCCTCTGTGTCTCTGTGTCTGTGTCTCTCTCTGTGTCTCTGTCTCTCTCTTTGTGTCTCTGTCTCTCTCTTTGTGTCTCTGTCTCTCTCTCTGTGTCTCTGTCTCTCTCTCTGTGTCTCTGTCTGTCTCTGTGTCTCTGTCTCTCTCTGTGTCTCTGTCTCTCTCTGTGTCTCTCTCTGTGTCTCTGTCTCTCTCTGTGTCTCTGTCTCTCTCTCTCTGTGTCTCTGTCTGTCTCTGTGCCTCTGTCTCTCTCTGTGTCTCTGTCTCTCTCTGTGTCTCTCTCTGTGTCTCTGTCTCTCTCTGTGTCTCTGTCTCTCTCTGTGTCTCTGTCTCTCTCTGTGTCTCTGTCTCTCTCTGTGTCTCTGTCTGTCTCTGTGTCTTTGCCTCTCTCTCTGTCTCTCTCTGTGTCTCTGTCTCTCTCTCTCTGTGTCTCTGTCTGTCTCTGTGTCTCTGTCTCTCTCTCTCTGTGTCTCCGTCTCTCTCTGTGTCTCTCTCTGTGTCTCTGTCTCTCTCTGTGTCTCTGTCTCTCTCTGTGTCTCTGTCTCTCTCTGTGTCTCTGTCTGTCTCTGTGTCTCTGTCTGTCTCTGTGTCTCTGTCTGTGTCTGTGTCTCTGTCTCTGTGTCTTTGTCTCTCTCTCTGTCTCTCTCTGTGTCTCTGTCTCTGTGTCTCTGTCTCTCTCTCTGTGTCTGTCTGTCTCTGTGTCTCTGTCTCTCTCTCTGTGTCTCTCTCTGTTTCTGTGTCTCTCTCTCTGTGTCTCTCTCTCTGTCTCTCTCTTTCTGTGTCTCTGTCTCTCTGTGTCAACCTCCTGGTGGAGTGGTTCCTGAAAGCTATACATCGTCTCAGGTCTCTAAACCTATTGCGCCCACATGGGACTTGGCACTGGTTTTGGAGGCACAGTGTTTTACCCCCATTTGAGCCTCTGGAGTCAATGGATCTGAAGATCCTGTCCTACAAAACCTCCCTGCTCATGGCTTTGGCTAAACGCGTTAGTCAGTTCTCCCGGGGCGACTCTAACGTGATGTTCGCCCTGAAAGTCATGACTATGTACTACAGGTCTGTTTCCTTTTCACCACCTCCTTATGCTTCTGAAGAGCAGCAGAGGTCACAGGCCCGGTGTCGGCTGGGTGTCCGCTGGGAGCTCTACACACGTACAACCGGGATTACTGCTGTTGTGAGCAGCTTTCTGTCTGTTTTGCTAATCCAGCTCAAGGCAGGATGCTCTCTAAACAGCATTTCTCTAAACAGCATCTCTCTAAACAGTACACCAGGGTTACCTAGCGGTGTACGTACCCACTACACCAAGGTTACCTAGCGGTCTACGTACCCACTACACCAGGGTTACCTAGCGGTCTACGTACCCACTACATCAGGGTTACCTAGCAGTGTACGTACCCACTACACCAGGGTTACCTAGCGGTGTACGTACCCACTACACCAGGGTTACCTAGCGGTCTACGTACCCACTACACCAGGGTTACCTAGCGGTGTACGTACCCACTACACCAGGGTTACCTAGCGGTGTACGTACCCACTACACCAGGGTTACCTAGCGGTCTACGTACCCACTACACCAGGGTTACCTAGCGGTCTACGTACCCACTACATCAGGGTTACCTAGCGGTGTACGTACCCACTACACCAGGGTTACCTAGCGGTGTACGTACCCACTACACCAGGGTTACCTAGTGGTCTACGTACCCACTACACCAGGGTTACCTAGCGGTCTACGTACCCACTACACCAGGGTTACCTAGCGGTGAACCAAGCGGTGCTGATTGGACAGGGGAAGGTCACTAGGCAGCGCGCCGTGTGCACAATACCCAGATTGCTACATCTGGTGGGGTCAGGTTTGGGGGGGGTCTACTACATTTGATGGGGTCAGGTCTGGGGGGGGTCAGGTCTGGTGGGGTCAGGTCTGGGGGGGTTTACTACATCTGGTGGGGTCAGGTATGGGGGGGGGGGTCTACTACATTTGGTGGGGTCAGGTCTGGGGGGGTCTACTACATCTGGTGGGGTCAGGTCTGGGGGGGTCTACTACATTTGGTGGGGTCAGGTCTGGGGGGGTCTACTACATCTGGTGGGGTCAGGTCTGGGGGGGTCAGGTCTGGGGGGGGTCTACTACATCTGGTGGGGTCAGGTCTGGGGGGGTCTACTACATCTGGTGGGGTCTGGTCTGGGGGGTCTACTATATCTGGTGGGGTCTGGTCTGGGAGGGGTCTACTATATCTGGTGGGGTCAGGTCTGGGGGGGTCTACTACATCTGGTGGGGTCAGGTCTGGGGGGGGTCTACTACATCTGGTGGGGTCAGGTCTGGGGGGGTCTACTACATCTCGTGGGGTCAGGTCTGGGGAGGGTCTACTACATCTGGTGGGGTCAGGTCTGGGGGGGTCTACTACATCTGGTGGGGTCAGGTCTGGGGGGGTCTACTACATCTGGTGGGGTCAGGTCTGGGGAGGTCAGGTCTGGGGGGGGTCTACTACATCTGGTGGGGTCAGGTCTGGGGGGGTCTACTATATCTGGTGGGGTCAGGTCTGGGGGGGTCTACTACATCTGGTGGGGTCAGGTCTGGGGGGGGGTCTACTACATCTGGTGGGGTCAGGTCTGGGGGGGTCTACTACATCTCGTGGGGTCAGGTCTGGGGAGGGTCTACTACATCTGGTGGGGTCAGGTCTGGGGGGGGTCAGGTCTGGGGGGGTCTACTACATCTGGTGGGGTCAGGTCTGGGGGGGGGTCTACTACATCTGGTGGGGTCAGGTCTGGGGGGGTCAGGTCTGGGGGGGGTCTACTACATCTGGTGGGGTCAGGTCTGGGGGGGTCTACTACATCTGGTGGGGTCTGGTCTGGGGGGGTCTACTACATCTGGTGGGGGTCTACTATATCTGGTGGGGTCAGGTCTGGGGGGGTCTACTACATCTGGTGGGGTCAGGTCTGGGGGGGTCTACTACATCTGGTGGGGTCAGGTCTGGGGGGGTCTACTACATCTGGTGGGGTCAGGTCTGGGGGGGTCTACTACATCTGGTGGGGTCTGGTCTGGGGGGGGGGTCTACTATATCTGGTGGGGTCAGGTCTGGGGGGGGTCTACAACATCTGGTGGGGTCAGGTCTGGGGGGTGTCTACTACATCTGGTGGGGTCAGGTCTAGGGGGGTCTACTACATCTGGTGGGGTCAGGTCTGGGGGGGTCTACTACATCTGGTGGGGTCAGGTCTGGGGGGGTCAGGTCTGGGGGGGTCAGGTCTGGGGGGGTCTACTACATCTGGTGGGGTCAGGTCTGGGGGGGGGTCTACTACATCTGGTGGGGTCAGGTCTGGGGGGGTCAGGTCTGGGGGGGGTCTACTACATCTGGTGGGGTCAGGTCTGGGGGGGTCTACTACATCTGGTGGGGTCTGGTCTGGGGGGGTCTACTACATCTGGTGGGGGTCTACTATATCTGGTGGGGTCAGGTCTGGGGGGGTCTACTACATCTGGTGGGGTCAGGTCTGGGGGGGTCTACTACATCTGGTGGGGTCAGGTCTGGGGGGGTCTACTACATCTGGTGGGGTCAGGTCTGGGGGGGTCTACTACATCTGGTGGGGTCTGGTCTGGGGGGGGGGTCTACTATATCTGGTGGGGTCAGGTCTGGGGGGGGTCTACAACATCTGGTGGGGTCAGGTCTGGGGGGTGTCTACTACATCTGGTGGGGTCAGGTCTAGGGGGGTCTACTACATCTGGTGGGGTCAGGTCTGGGGGGGTCTACTACATCTGGTGGGGTCAGGTCTGGGGGGGTCAGGTCTGGGGGGGTCAGGTCTGGGGGGGTCTACTACATCTGGTGGGGTCAGGTCTGGGGGGGTCTACTATATCTGGGGGGGTCAGGTATGGGGGGGGTCAGGTATGGGGGGGTCTACTACACCTGGGGGGGTCTACTACATCTGGTGGGGTCAGGTATGGGGGGGTCTACTATATCTGGTGGGGTCAGGTCTGGGGGGGTCTAAGACATCTGATGGGTCAGGTCTGGGGGGGTCTACTACATCTGGGGGGGTCAGGTATGGGGGGGGTCTACTATATCTGGGGGGGTCAGGTATGGAGGGGTCAGGTATGGGGGGGGTCTACTACATCTGGGGGGGGTCTACTACATCTGGTGGGGTCAGGTCTGGGGGGTATACTACATCTGGTGGGGTCAGGTCTGGGGGGGTCTACTACATCTGGTGGGGTCAGGTCTGGGGGGTGTCTACTACATCTGGTGGGGTCAGGTCTGGGGGGGTCTACTACATCTGGTGGGGTCAGGTCTGGGGGGGTCTACTACATCTGGTGGGGTCAGGTCTGGGGGGGTCTACTACATCTGGTGGGGTCAGGTCTGGGGGGGTTTACTACATCTGGTGGGGTCAGGTCTGGGGGGGTTTACTACATCTGGTGGGGTCAGGTCTGGGGGGGTCTACTACATCTGGTGGGGTCAGGTCTGGGGGGTCTACTACATTTGGTGGGGTCAGGTCTGGGGCGTCTACTATTTATTTAGTATCTGTTGTGTCGGCTTGGGGGGGGGTGATTATATTTCCTCCTAGTATGTTGTACCGAAGCTGACTGACTGAAAAGGAGCATAAAGTTCTGAGTATAACTACTGTTCCCTGAAGGAGGGGAATGAGGCACACCGTCGTCCCTTTGCTCAGGGAAGTGGGGTATTAAATTTAAAAATTCATTCGAAGCCTCGTGCTTATCACCTGTGGAAGGCGGGGCTTCCAGCGAGGTCCGGATTCCATTGGCCTTTTCAGGCGTGACTGTAGATCCTTCAGTCGAAGTGGCGAGAGTGTGACTACCCATAGTGTTGTACCTCATTTCCCTCCTTCAGGGAACAGTAGTTATAGTCATAACGTTTCGTTTTAAGAGATACAGTCATCTTCTCCCTGAAAAGCAGATGTGGGGATTCCACTCAGTTAGAACAGAACCTCATACACTCACGTGTTGATCCATTGGCTCCTAGGGGTTGGGGACCCTGGCTTCCATTGGTTTGGGGTGGCTGGGTGTATTTAGTAGAGGGGAGTTTGGTGAGACTGAGAGGGGGCTTGGTGAGGGTCAGGATGGGTGGAGTTGTGTGGCATGCGGAGACCTCCCTTCTTTGCTGCTTCACACACTGTAGGAGCTCGTACAGTACATCACCTGGAAACAGAGAGAGAGGAGCACGTTCAGTACATCACCTGGAAACAGAGAGAGAGGAGCCTGTACAGTACATCACCTGGAAACAGAGAGAGAGGAGCTCGTACAGTACATCACCTGGAAACAGAGAGAGAGGAGCTCGTACAGTACATCACCTGGAAACAGAGAGAGAGGAGCTCGTACAGTACATCACCTGGAAACAGAGAGAGAGGAGCTCGTACAGTACATCACCAGGAAACAGAGAGAGAGGAGCTCGTACAGTACATCACCTGGAAACAGAGAGAGAGGAGCCTGTAGAGTACATCACCTGGAAACAGAGAGAGAGGAGCTCGTACAGTACATCACCTGGAAACAGAAAGAGAGGAGCCTGTAGAGTACATCACCTGGAAACAGAGAGAGAGGAGCTCGTACAGTACATCACCTGGAAACAGAGAGAGAGGAGCTCGTACAGTACATCACCTGGAAACAGAGAGAGAGGAGCCTGTAGAGTACATCACCTGGAAACAGACAGAGAGGAGCTCATACAGTACATCACCTGGAAACAGAGAGAGAGGAGCCTGTAGAGTACATCACCTGGAAACAGAGAGAGAGGAGCTCGTAGAGTACATCACCTGGAAACAGAGAGAGAGGAGCTCGTAGAGTACATCACCTGGAAACAGAGAGAGAGGAGCTCGTACAGTACATCACCTGGAAACAGAGAGAGAGGAGCCTGTAGAGTACATCACCTGGAAACAGACGGAGAGGAGCTCGTACAGTACATCACCTGGAAACAGAGAGAGAGGAGCCTGTACAGTACATCACCTGGAAACAGAGAGAGAGGAGCCTGTAGAGTATATCACCTGGAAACAGAGAGAGAGGAGCCTGTAGTGTACATCACCTGGAAACAGAGAGAGAGGAGCCTGTAGAGTATATCACCTGGAAACAGAGAGAGAGGAGCTCGTACAGTACATCACCTGGAAACAGAGAGAGAGGAGCCTGTAGAGTATTTCACCTGGAAACAGAGATAGGAGCCCCCCCAGTGGCGTACCTGAGTCAGGACAGCGGCGTCTGAAGTCTTCCTTGGTGAGGAGGCAGAGAGCTCTGCCGTTCATCTCAAACCGTCCCCTCTCAGTTCTGAGGAGAGAATATTCCCTCTGAGCCCAGTGCAGCCAGTGGACCACGTCCTCCTTGTCCCACAGAGACGGGTTTATACCTACACACACACACACACACACACACACACACACACACACACACACACACACACACACACACACACACACACACACACACACACACACACACACACACACACACACACACACACACACACACACACACCTTAGATGGGTTTATACCTAAACACACACACACACACACACCTTAGACGGGTTTATACCTAAACACACACACACACCTTAGATGGGTTTATACCTAAAACACACACACACACCTTGGATGGGTTTATACCTAAACACACACACACACACACACACACACCTTAGATGGGTTTATACCTAAACACACACACACAACTTAGACGGGTTTATACCTAAACACACACACACACACACCTTAGACGGGTTTATACCTAAACACACACACACACACCTTAGACGGGTTTATACCTAAACACACACACACACCTTAGATGGGTTTATACCTAAACACACACACACACCTTAGATGGGTTTATACCTAAACACACACACACACACCTTAGATGGGTTTATACCTAAACACACACACACACACCTTAGACGGGTTTATACCTAAACACACACACACACACCTTAGATGGGTTTATACCTAAACACACAGACACACCTTAGATGGGTTTATACCTAAACACACACACACCTCAGACGGGTTTATACCTAAACACACACACACACACACACACACACACACACACACACACACACACACACACACACGAATTTATACCTAAACACACACACACACCTTAGATGGGTTTATACCTAAACACACACACACACCTTAGACGGGTTTATACCTAAACACACACACACACCTTAGACGGGTTTATACCTAAACACACACACACACACACCTTAGACGGGTTTATACCTAAACACACACACACACACACACACACTTAGATGGGTTTATACCTAAACACACACACACACCTTAGATGGGTTTATACCTACACACATCCTGGTTGGTCCCTGGATGAGAGACAAGATGTTGCTGGAAGTGATGTTGGAAGGCCAGTAGGAGGCACTCTTTCCTCTGGTCTAAAACAAATATCCCAATGCCGCAGGGCAGTGATTGGGGACATTGCCCGGTGTAGGGTGTCATCTTCGGATGGGACGTTAAACGTGTGTCCTGACTCACTCTGTGGTCACTAAAGATCCCATGGCCCTTATCGTAAGAGTAGGGGTGATAACCCCGGTGTCCTGGCTAAATTCCCAATATGGCCCTGATACCAACACGGTCACCTAATCATCCCCAGCTACCAATTGTCTCATTCATCCCCCTCCTCTCCCCTGTAACTATTACCCAGGTCATTGCTGTAAATGAGAATGTGTTCTCAGTCAATTTACCTGGTAAACAATACCCACAGACACACAAACTTACCAGGGGTGGCAGGTAGGTTAGGGTGTTGGACCAGTAACTGAAAGATTGCTGGATCCAAATCCCGAGCTGACAAAGTAAAAATCTGTCGTTCTGCCCCTGAACAAGGCAGTTAACCCACTGTTCCCCTGAGTCAGGCAGTTAACCCACTGTTCCCCTGAACCAGGCAGTTATAACCCACTGTTCCCCTGAACAAGGCAGTAATAACCCACTGTTCCCCTGAACCAGGCAGTAATAACCCACTGTTCCCCTGAACCAGGCAGTAATAACCCACTGTTCCCCTGAACCAGGCAGTAATAACCCACTGTTCCCCTGAACAAGGCAGTTATAACCCACTGTTCCCCTGAACAAGGCAATTATAACCCACTGTTCCCCTGAACAAGGCAGTTATAACCCACTGTTCCCCTGAACAAGGCAGTAATAACCCACTGTTCCCCTGAACAAGGCAGTTATAACCCACTGTTCCCCTGAACCAGGCAGTAATAACCCACTGTTCCCCTGAACAAGGCAATTATAACCCACTGTTCCCCCTAAACAAGGCAGTTATAACCCACTGTTCCCCTGAACAAGGCAGTAATAACCCACTGTTCCCCTGAACCAGGCAGTAATAACCCACGGTTCCCCTGAACAAGGCAATTATAACCCACTGTTCCCCTGAACAAGGCAGTTATAACCCACTGTTCCCCTGAACAAGGCAGTAATAACCCACTGTTCCCCTGAACAAGGCAGTTATAACCCACTGTTCCCCTGAACAAGGCAGTTATAACCCACTGTTCCCCTGAACAAGGCAGTTATAACCCACTGTTCCCCTGAACCAGGCAGTTATAACCCACTGTTCCCCTGAACAAGGCAGTTATAACCCACTGTTCCCCTGAACCAGGCAGTTATAACCCACTGTTCCCCTGAACAAGGCAGTTATAACCCACTGTTCCCCTGAACAAGGCAGTAATAACCCACTGTTCCCCTGAACAAGGCAGTTATAACCCACTGTTCCCCTGAACAAGGCAGTAATAACCCACTGTTCCTCTGAACAAGGCAGTTATAACCCACTGTTCCTCTGAACAAGGCAGTTATAACCCACTGTTCCCCTGAACAAGGCAGTTATAACCCACTGTTCCCCTGAACAAGGCAGTAATAACCCACTGTTCCCCTGAACAAGGCAGTAATAACCCACTGTTCCCCTGAACAAGGCAGTTATAACCCACTGTTCCCCTGAACAAGGAAGTAATAACCCACTGTTCCCCTGAACAAGGCAGTAATAACCCACTGTTCCCCTGAACAAGGCAGTTATAACCCACTGTTCCCCTGAACAAGGCAGTTATAACCCACTGTTCCCCTGAACAAGGCAGTAATAACCCACTGTTCCCCTGAACAAGGCAGTTATAACCCACTGTTCCCCTGAACCAGGCAGTAATAACCCACTGTTCCCCTGAACAAGGCAGTAATAACCCACTGTTCCCCTGAACAAGGCAGTAATAACCCACTGTTCCCCTGAACAAGGCAGTAATAACCCACTGTTCCCCTGAACAAGGCAGTAATAACCCACTGTTCCCCTGAACAAGGCAGTTATAACCCACTGTTCCCCCTGAACAAGGCAGTTATAACCCACTGTTCCCCTGAACAAGGCAGTAATAACCCACTGTTCCCCTGAACAAGGCAGTTATAACCCACTGTTCCCCTGAACAAGGCAGTAATAACCCACTCCTCCCGTGAACAAGGCAGTTATAACCCACTGTTCCCCGGTAGGCCGTCATTGTAAATAATAATTTGTTTTTAACTGACTTGCCTAGTTAAATAAAGGTTAAATAAAATAGCCTCCTTATCCCACAGAGATGGGTTTATACCCCGACACATAAAGTGGGGCAAAAAAGTATTTAGTCAGCCACCAATTGTGCAAGTTCTCCCACTTAAAAAGATGAGAGAGGCCTGTAATTTTCATCATAGGTACACTTCAACTATGACAGACAAAATGAGAAAAAAAAAACAGAAAATCACATTGTAGGATTTTTTATGAATTTATTTGCAAATTATGGTGGAAAATAAGTATTTGGTCACCTACAAACAAGCAAGATTTCTGGCTCTCACAGACCTGTAACTTCTTCTTTAATTAAGAGGCTCCTCTGTCCTCCACTCGTTACCTGTATTAATGGCACCTGTTTGAACTTGTTATCAGTATAAAAGACACCTGTCCACAACCTCAAACAGTCACACTCCAAACTCCACTATGGCCAAGACCAAAGAGCTGTCAAGGTTTTAAGAAATCAAATGTGGGAGCAATTATTAGGAAATGGAAGACATACAAGACCACTGATAATCTCCCTCGATCTGGGGCTCCACGCAAGATCTCACCCCGTGGGGTCAAAATGATCACAAGAACGGTGAGCTAAAATCCCAGAACCACACGGGGGGACCTAGTGAATGACCTGCAGAGAGCTGGGACCAAAGTAACAAAGCCTACCATCAGTAACACACTACGCCGCCAGGGACTCAAATCCTGCAGTGCCAGACGTGTCCCCCTGCTTAAGCCAGTACATGTCCAGGCCCGTCTGAAGTTTGCTAGAGAGCATTTTGGATGATCCAGAAGAAGATTGGGAGAATGTCATATGATCAGATGAAACCAAAATATAACTTTTTGGTAAAAACTCAACTCGTCGTGTTTGGAGGACAAAGAATGCTGAGTTGCATTCAAAGAACACCATACCTACTGTGAAGCATGACATAAGTATTTTATCACCTACCAACCAGTAACAATTCCGGCTCTCACAGACCTGTTAGTTTTTCTTTAAGAAGCCTCCCTAATCTCCACTCATTACCTGTATTAACTGCACCTGTTTGAACTCGTTATCTGTATAAAAGACACTTGTCCACACCCTCAATCAAACAGACTCCAACCTCTCCACAATGGCCAAGACCAGAGAGCTGTGTAAGGACATCAGGGATAAAATTGTAGACCTGCACAAGGCTGGGATGAGCTACAGAACAATAGGCAAGCAGCTTGGTGAGAAGGCAACAACTGTTGGCGCAATTATTAGCAAATGGAAGAAGTTCAAGATGACGGTCAATCACCCTCGGTCTGGGGCTCCATGCAAGATCTCACCTCATGGGGCATCAATGATCATGAGGAAGGTGAGGGATCAGCCCAGAACTACACGGCAGGACCTGGTCAATGACCTGAAGATAGCTGGGACCACAGTCTCAAAGAAAACCATTAGTAACACACTACGCCGTCATGGATTAAAATCCTGCAGCGCACGCAAAGTCCCCCTGCTCAAGCCAGCGCATGTCCAGGCCCGTCTGAAGTTTGCCAATGACCATCTGGATGATCCAGAGGAGGAATGGGAGAAGGTCATGTGGTCTGATGAGACAAAACTAGAGCTTTTTGGTCTAAACTCCACTCGCCGTGTTTGGAGGAAGAAGAAGGATGAGTACAACCCCAAGAACACCATCCCAACTGAAGCATGGAGGTGGAAACATCATTCTTTGGGGATGCTTTTCTGCAAAGGGGACAGGATGACTGCACCGTATTGAGGGGAGGATGGATGGGGCCATGTATCGCGAGATCTTGGCCAACAACTTCCTTCCCTCAGTAAGAGCATTGAAGATGGGTTGTGGCTGTGTCTACCAGCATGACAACAACCCGAAACACACAGCCAGGGCAACTAAGGAGTGGCTCCGTAAGAAGCATCTCAAGGTCCTGGAGTGGTCTAGCCAGTCTCCAGACCTGAACCCAATAGAAAATCTTTGGAGGGAGCTGAAAGTCCGTATTGCCCAGCGACAGCCCCGAAACCTGAAGGATCTGGAGAAGGTCTGTATGGAGGAGTGGGCCAAAATCCCTGCTGCAGTGTGTGCAAAGCTGGTGAAGAACTACAGGAAAAGTATGATCTCTGTAATTGCAAACAAAGGTTTCTGTACCAAATATTAAGTTCTGCTTTTCTGATGTATCAAATACTTGTGTCATGCAATAAAATGCAAATTAATAACTTAAAAATCATACAATGTGATTTTCTGGATTTTTGTTTTAGATTCCGTCTCTCACAGTTGAAGTGTACCTAAGATAAAAAAAATTACAGACCTCTACATGCTTTGTAAGTAGGAAAACCTGCAAAATCGGCAGTGTATCAAATACTTGTTCTCCCCACTGTACATACATACACGGAGCTGTTAGCCAACAAGTGTGTGTGTGTGTATATTTGTGTGTGTTTGACTCACGTAGTCTTCCAGGTAGCTGCCACAGGTCGTCCTGTGAAGGGGGGATGACTGGAGGGAGGAGGGTAGAGCAGGGAGGAAGGAGCGATGAAGGGAACAGCACTCCTCTGCCAGGAGCTAGGGGAGTGAGAACATGACTGGGTTCTCCATGGTCCTGCCACACACACCACACACACACACACCTTTTTATATTATAATTTGAAGTTATATTTTTTCAAATACAACACAGTCAAGCCCACAACTAATCTGTCTCCTTTATCAGTGAATTTGATTTTTATCTAGCCAGCATGAAACTACACATGCAGAAGTGAATGCAAAAGTGAAAGTCTCTCTTTCTTAAACTTCTTAAACATTTCTTAAACATTCGCTGGGAGTAAAAACAACTGACAAACTGTGTAAAACCAACATAATCCATCTCTCCATATATTAATATTAAACGGAAACATTACTTGTAGGACCTGAACGCGTTTCCTATTCGTGTCATCAGGGCTTCAGTTTACCTTGATCAGATCAGGCGGGGAGCAACCTCCGTCTTCCATCGTCCTCTACCTGTCTGTCCGGAAGTAGACTAGTAGAATAATTCTCTATAGATTCCTCAACTCAGGTGATCAACAATCCGACCGGTAATACGATTAATTCTCTCTATAAGACTTCTTTCGATTAAGGGTCCGAATAAATTATTATGGAATCCAAACGTAGGAGCTGGACATGATGTTCACATGCAACCCGACAACTATGATGACATATGATCCTTGTTTCCGGGTATCGAAATCGAAAGGATCCATAGAGGTGTGTGTTTTAAAAACAAGTGCAGATATCACTTCCATGAACCCAATCCTGAATATCTAAATTGAGTGCGTGTTGTTTTCTGGAGAGGCTATACGGACGCCTGGTGCCCAAAATGTCGGACAGCTGGAGTTGAGTGGGAATAAACATATTCTTTTTTGTTTATCTTCTATGCGCTTGTCAATTCTTGAACAAATTTATGTCTAATTGTGTGTTTATTTTTGATTCAATAAACAATAAATCAAAAAAAGGGGACAAACGGATTCGGTTCATTCATTCGTCCTAATGAGCCCTCCCCAGCTAACGCCGCAGTACATTTGTTTTCAGTTTGGATATTGGTTTGATATTCGGAGTTTGCTCGTCAGTACCTCTTCGATGGAAGGTCCTAAGATGACTAATGTGATATATCTAGAATCAAATAAAAATAGAGAGCAAGGTAGACAGCCCTTTTCCCCCTCCGTTCGATTATGTTTTCAAAAAGTTTACTCAATGTTGTTTCTAGTAGGGGAATAATTGTGCACTCACGGCTAAGGGACCGTGATAAAAGTGCAACCAGCCGAACCTGGTGTGTACAGAAAAACATTTTCATATATATTAAATTATTTAGACAGGAGCGCTACTTTGGTTTTAGGAGTGGGTGGGACATAACCGGGTTGGGGATCTGGGGGCCCAGCTAGCAATGAGGAATCTGCCCAGAAGCGGCCGTCTTCTGGTGCCCAGAACTGATTGAATCAGCCCAGAATCAAAATGATTGACTGCCCACAATCGGCCCAATAGAGCCTATCTCTATCTTATCGGCTCTTAACCAACCATGCTATTTTTTTGTTTTTTCGCATTGTTCGTAACTTGTTTTGTACATAATGTTGCTGCTACCGTCTCTTATGACCGAAAAGAGCTTCTGGACATCAGAACTGGGATTACTCACCTCAAATTGGACGAGGAGTTCTTCAATGAGTCGGACGTGAATGATATACTACGGACGCCCGCCCAGACCCAGATCCCTGTGATTCGCTGGAAAAGGAAACGTAGGTTTCGCGGAAAGAAATCGGGATGCCTTGTGAGGATCAGGCGACGAGTGGCTAATCTGCTCTTGCCTTCCATTCTGTAAACAATAGCTGATATCTAAGGAAGTCCCAAGGTTTTACTCGTCTGAGGTAGAGTATTTCATGATAAGCTGTAGACCACACTATCTACCTAGAGAGTTTTCATCTGTATTTTTTGTAGCTGTCTACATACCACCACAAACCGATGCTGACACTAAGACCGCACTCAATGAGCTGTATAGGGCCATAAGCAAACAGGAAAACTCTCATCCAGAGGCAGCGCTCCTAGTGGCCGGGGACTTTAATGCAGGATAACTCTCATCCAGATGCGGCGCTCCTAGTGGCCGGGGACTTTAATGCAGGAAAACTCTCATCCAGAGGCAGCGCTCCTAGTGGCCGGGGACTTTAATGCAGGAAAACTCTCATCCAGAGGCAGCGCTCCTAGTGGCCGGGGACTTTAATGCAGGAAAACTCTCATCCAGATGCGGCGCTCCTAGTGGCCGGGGACTTTAATGCAGGAAAACATAACTTAACTAAGTTTTACCTCATTTCTATCAGCATGTTAAATGTGCAACCAGAGGGGAACAAACTCTGGACCACTTTTACTCCACACACAGAGACACATACAAAGCTCTCCCTCGCCCACCATTTGGAAAATCTGACCATAACTTTATCCTCCTGATTCCTGCTTTCAAGCAAAAATTAAAGCAGGAAGCACCAGTTACTCGGTCTATAAAAAAGTGGTCAGATGAACCAGATGCTAAACTACAGGACTGTTTTGCTAGCAAAGGCTGGAATACGTTCCGGGATTCTTCCGTTGGCATTGAGGAGTACACCACATCAGTCAATGGCTTCATCAATAAGTGCATCGAGGACGTCGTCCCCACAGGCAACATTCGCACTGAGCTAAAGGTTAGAGCTGCCGCTTTCAAGGACCCGGAAGCCTATAAGAAATTCCCGCTATGCCCTCCAAACCATCAAACAGGCAAAGCTTCAATACAGGACTAAGATCGAATCGTACTACAACCGCTCTGACACTCGTCGGATGTGGCAGGGCTTGCAAACCATTACAGACTACAAAGGGAATTTGTATTCCCCCTCAGGAAACTGAAAAGATTGGGTCCTCAGATCCTCAAAAGGTTATACAGCTACACCATGGAGAGCATCCTGACTGGTTGCAGCACTACCTGGTATGGCAACTGCTCGGCCTCCGACCGCAAGACACTACAGAGAGTAGTACGTATGGTCCAGTACATCACCGGGGCCAAGCTTCCTGCCATCCAGGACCTCTATACCAGGCGGTGTCAGAGGAAGGCCCTGAAAATTGTCAAAGACCCCAGCCACCCTCGTCATAGACTGTTCTCTCTGCTACCGCATGGCAAGCGTTATCGGAGCGCCAAGTCTAGTTCCAGGAGGCTTCTAAACAGCTTCTACCCCCAAGTCATAAGACTCCTGAATAGCGAATCAAATGGCTTCCTAGACTATTTGCATTGCCCCCCCCCCCACGCTGCTGCTACTCTCTGCTATTATCTATGCATAACCACTTTAATAACTCTAACTACATGTACATAATTACCTCAATAACGGTGCCCCAGCACATTGACACATTGACTCTGTACCGGTACCCCGCAAAGAAAATCGTACTGGACTCGCGGTAGCTTCCATCGTGGTCACTTTTATGATTACAAACAGACTATACAAGTAGTGAGTGGAATTACAAGCAGACTATCTGCAAAGAAAATCGTATTGGACTTGCGGTAGTGCCGTAACGCTGGCTAGCGTATTAGCTTGATTTGGGCCTAACCTCACACCAAAGCTAGTTAGCGTTGCTAGCTAACAACTCAGAATATTGACCAAACTCACCCCCTGGATGTGTCAATTGTCAACAACTGATCTAGAAAATTGCTGAGACGCAACTTACATTTTTTTTTACCAAGCAGTGGTCCCACTGTCCTTATTGTGGGCTCATCTATGATCCAACATGTTTCTATTAGGAAACCATCTGTTACCCGGGTGCCCAGATCCAGGACACTTACTGTATGATCCCGCTACTCATCAGTAAACACCCGACTGCTTCAGAGACCATCTGTTACCCGGGTGCCCAGATCCAGGACACTTACTGTATGATCCCACTACTCATTAGTAAACACCCGACTGCTTCAGAGACCATCTGTTACCCGGGTGCCCGGATCCAAGACACTTACTGTATGATCCCACTACTCATCAGTAAACACCCGACTGCTTCAGAGACCATCTGTTACCCGGGTGCCCGGATCCAAGACACTTACTGTATGATCCCACTACTCATTAGTAAACACCCGACTGCTTCAGCTAACACTGTCCATGTAGGGTCAAATGATATTAAACTACAGGAATCTGAGCAACTTAAAAAAGGACTTTAAATCACTGATTCATACTGTAATTCAATCAGGTAAACGATGCATTAATTCAGGTCCCGTCTCCACGCTCTATGGATGATCATTACAGTTGTATACGCCAGCTACACATCTGGCTTAAAGGTTACTGTTGTTCAATAAGCATACAATATGGGGACAACTTTACAGCTTTTCTCCGGGATGGATTACATCTGAATAGGTATGGTACAAGCCTTCTCTCCTCAAACCTGGCTCTCACTATAGCCTCACACAGAGCATGTCAGAACTGACAATATATAGCCATGGGGGTTGATACTCGGTCGATTCCCCATCAGGCTATATTGACTGCTCCCCACATAGCTTTAAATAGCTCTACAGGTGCTGCCAACATGGATTAAACTTTTGATTGACTTTATGTTATTGTCACACTATTGTCAAGGTACCGTGTTGCCACTTCCTCGCACAGGCAGAGGGGTATTGTTCGAAGTAATCTCATCTCCATCCAACTCAGGCCTGTCAGTAGCGACACAAGGAAGCGTCGCTCATCTAATATTACCTTGAATGCTCCATCTGATATGAGCTCTCGAAACAGTGGCCTTGGAATTATTCATTTGAATGCTAGGAGCTTGATCCAGAAGCTAAATTTGATTGTCATACTGGTCTCAAAATCACATGCTGTCATAATGATTATATCTGAATCCTGGCTGTGTGTCTCTGTTCCAGACTCAGATGTTCTGTTAGCTGGGTATAATGTCTACAGATAGAGTGGGTTGGGTAGAGGTAGACTCAGATGTTCTGTTAGCTGGGTATAATGACAGAGTGGGTAGAGGTGGACTCAGATGTTCTGTTAGCTGGGTGTAATGACAGAGGGGGTAGAGGTGGACTCAGATGTTCTGTTAGCTGGGTATAATGACAGAGTGGGTAGAGGTAGACGCAGATGTTCTGTTAGCTGGGTATAATGACAGAGGGGGTAGAGGTGGACTCAGATGTTCTGTTAGCTGGGTATAATGACAGAGTGGGTAGAGGTATACTCAGATGTTCTGTTACCTAGGTATAATGTCTACAGACAGAGTGGGTAGAGGTGGACTCAGATGTTCTGTTAGCTGGGTATAATGACAGAGTGGGTAGAGGTGGACTCAGATGTTCTGTTAGCTGGGTATAATGTCTACAGACAGAGTGGGTTGGGTAGAGGTGGACTCAGATGTTCTGTTAGCTGGGTATAATGACAGAGTGGGTAGAGGTAGACTTAGATGTTCTGTTAGCTGGGTATAATGACAGAGTGGGTAGAGGTAGACTTAGATGTTCTGTTAGCTGGGTATGATGTCAGAGTGGGTAGAGGTGGACTCAGAAGTTCTGTTAGCTGGGTATAATGACAGAGTGGGTAGAGGTAGACTTAGATGTTCTGTTAGCTGGGTATAATGACAGAGTGGGTAGAGGTAGACTCAGATGTTCAATTAGCTGGGTATAATCACAGAGTGGGTAGAGGTAGACTCATATGTTCTGTTAGCTGGGTATAATGTCTACAGACAGAGTGAGTAGAGGTGGACTCAGATGTTCTGTTAGCTGGGTATAATGTCTACAGACAGAGTGGGTAGAGGTAGACTCAGATGTTCTGTTAGCTGGGTATAATGTCTACAGAGCAGACAGAGTGGGTAGAGGTAGACTCAGATGTTCTGTTAGCTGGGTATAATGTCTACAGACAGAGTGAGTAGAGGTGGACTCAGATGTTCTGTTAGCTGGGTATAATGTCTACAGACAGAGTGGGTAGAGGTAGACTCAGATGTTCTGTTAGCTGGGTATAATGTCTACAGAGCAGACAGAGTGGGTAGAGGTAGACTCAGATGTTCTGTTAGCTGGGTATAATGTCTACAGAGCAGACAGAGTGGGTAGAGGTAGACTCAGATGTTCTGTTAGCTAGGTATAATGTCTACAGACAGAGTGGGTAGAGGTAGACTCAGATGTTCTGTTAGCTGGGTATAATGACAGAGTGGGTAGAGGTAGACTCAGATGTTCTGTTAGCTGGGTATAATGTCTACAGACAGAGTGGGTAGAGGTAGACTCAGATGTTCTGTTAGCTGGGTATAATGTCTACAGAGCAGACAGAGTGGGTAGAGGTAGAGGTATTGCCATATATGTTAAATGCAACCTAGATGTCACTGTGTCCATTTCAACTTCTGTTCTGAAACAGTATGAATGTTTAGTTCTAAATGTGGGCCTTGGTCATAATGCACTATTAACGCTAGCGGGAGTTTATCGCCACCCTCAGCTCCGGTATCTGCTTTATCGCCCATCTTCTGCTCCGGTATCTGCTCTATCGCCCACCTTCTGCTCCGGTATCTGCTCTATCGCCCACCCTCAGCTCCGGTATCTGCTCTATCGCCCACCTTCTGCTCCGGTATCTGCTGTATCGCCCACCTTCTGCTCCGGTATCTGCTGTATCGCCCACCTTCTGCTCCGGTATCTGCTTTATCGCCCACCTTCTGCTCCGGTATCTGCTCTATCGCCCACCCTCAGCTCCGGTATCTGCTCTATCGCCCACCTTCTGCTCCGGTATCTGCTATATCGCCCACCCTCAGCTCCGGTATCTGCTGTATCGCCCACCCTCAGCTCCGGTATCTGCTCTATCGCCCACCCTCAGCTCCGGTATCTGCTCTATCGCCCACCCTCAGCTCCGGTATCTGCTCTATCGCCCACCCTCAGCTCCGGTATCTGCTCTATCGCCCACCCTCAGCTCCGGTATCTGCTCTATTGCCCACCCTCAGCTCTGGTATCTGCTCTATGCAAATTGTTTGAGTTAATGTCTAATTATGCAAACTCTGAATCATTGATTAAATCGGAGATCTCAATCTGGACTGGCTGATGCCAGCATCGTTTAAATTAAAATAAATTTTTAGCAAACTAAATCTTACTCAACTAATAACTCTACCTACCCGTCCTAATCCAAAAGACCCGGAAAAATCTGCATTAAAATAGACCTTATCTTAACAAATACACCTCACAAATATATAGCTAGTGAGTTATTTGCAAATCAGTGACCACTGCCCTTTTGCATGTATCAGAGACACTAGGATGAAAAACCCTGACCCCCGTATAATTCTAAAGAGAAACTATAAACACTTCTCAGAGCCTTTATCCATGACCTTTATAACTCAGAGATTTAATCCGTAAACTGCATAAAGGACCCAGTTTTAGCATTCTCTTTCTTTTCATCAATTTTTACCTTCATGGCTGATTAACACGCCCCATTAAAACAATTTAGGATTTTTTTTTAAATCTAACTAATTCTTGGTTCTTTTGCAGGAAAATCCTTTTCCTGCAAAAGAATCAAGCATGGGCCTTGGCGAGGAAAACTGGTGAAACAGCTGATTGGCTGCTTTTTAGGCAATTGAGAAATAAATGGGACCGGAGGATTAAAAAAGGCCAAATCTAGGTATTTTCTTGATGCTCTGACAGAGTCTGGTGGTGATCCCGCTAAATTCTGGAAAACTGTCAACTCACTTAGACCAGGAAACTCCTTGACTTCCCTGCCGAAGCAAATTACATCTGAACCTGGGATCGTCAGTGACCGAACTGAAATTTGTGATGTTTTAAATAAGCATTTTTATTTCAGCTGGTTTTCTTTTTGAAATAAAAAATGTCCAACATGGTCCTGACTGGTCTATTGTTTCAGTCCCTCGGCCTTCAGCTGATGTGGAAAACAGTAAGCCAGTTTTTAATTTTCAAAAAGTCACAGAAGATGAGGTCTTATCTGCACTATCTGCTATAGATTCTAAGAAATCATTAGGTTCGGACAATCTGGATCCAACCTGACAGAGCTTCAGAGGATCTGCAGAGAATAAATGGGAGAAACTCCGCAAATACAAGGGAGCGTTGCTGCACAGCTATTTTCAGGTCTCTCCAGAGATGTTTGATTGGGTTCAAGTCCGGGCTCTCGCTGGGTCACTCAAGGACATTCAGAGACTTGTCCCGAAGCCACTCCTACGCTGTCTTGGCTGTGTGGTTAGGGTCATTGTCCTGTTGGAAGGTGAACCTTCTCCCCAGTCTGAGGTCCTGATTGCTCTGGTGCAGGTTTTCATCAAGGACCACTCTGTGCTTTGTTCCATTCATCTTTCCCTTGATCCAAATTAGTCTCTCAGTCCCTGCCACTGAAAAAACATCTCCACAGCATGATGCTGCCACCATCATGCTTCACCGTAGGGATGGTGCCACCTTTCCTCCAGACATGACACAGCATTCAGGCCAAAGAGTTCAATCTTGGTTTCATCAGAACAGAGAATCTTGTTTCTCATGGTCTGAGCGTGTAATGGTTCTCCTCGTCATCAGAGGAAGAGTAGTCAAGATCGGACCAAAATGCAGCGTGGTATGTGTCCATGTTAATATTTAATAAATCAACTGAACACTGAATAACAAAACAACACAGAGCGTGAACGAAACAGTCCTGTAAGGTGCAACAACACAAAACAGAAAACTACCCACAATTCAAGTGGGAAAAACAGGCTACCTAAGTATGATTCTCAATCAGAGACAACAATTGACAGCTGCCTCTGATTGAGAACCGTACCAGGCCAAACACATAGAAAACCAAAACTAGAGCAACACATAGAATGCCCAACTCACACCCTTACCAACCTAAACAAGAAACATAACAAAGGAACTAAGGTCAGGATGTGACAGAGAGTCCTTTAGGTGCCTTTTGGCAAACCCCAAGCGGGATGTCATGTGCCTTTTACTGAGGAGTGGCTTCCGCCTGGCCCCACTACCATAAAGGTCTGATTGGTGTAGTGCTGCAGTGATGGTTGTCCTTCTGGAAGGTTCTCCCATCTCCACAGAGGAACTCTGGAGCCCTGTCAGAGTGACCATCGGGTTCTTGGTCACCGCCCCGACCAAGGCCCTTCTCCCCCGATTGGTCAGTTTGGCCAGGCAGCGCTAGGAATAGTCTTGTTGGTTCCAAATTTCTTCAATTTAAGAATGATGGAGGCCACTGTGTTCTTGGGGACCTTCAATGCTGCATTTTTTTTGGTACCCTTCCCCAGATCTGTGCCTCGACACAATCCTGTCTCGGAGCTCTACCGGACAATTCCTTCGACCTCATGAGTTGGTGTTTGCGCTGACATGCACTGTAAACTGTGGGACCTTATATAGACAGGTGTGTGTCTTTCCAAATAATGTCAATTAAATTGAATTTACCACAGGTTGACTCCAATCAAGTTGTAGAAACATCTCAAGGATGATCAATGGAATCAGGATGCACCTGAGCTCAATTTAGAGTCTCATAGCAAAGGGTCTGAATACTTATGTAAGTAAGGTATTTCAGTTTTTCATATATACATTTGCAAAGATTTCGGGAAAAACCTGTTTTCACTTTGTCATTATGGGTTATTGTGTGTAGATTGCTGAGGATTTATTTAAAAAAATGTAATGACAAGGTTTGAAGGATTTGCCAGTAGATTGATAACCTGATGCAAGATGATGACTGCTTTTCTAGCTCGCTAGTAGCTAAGATTTTGATAGTATGATGTTGACATAATCAGTCCAATCAAAGCTAAGGTAGATATAACATGATTTGACATCATTTTATCTGTTGCCAATGACCATGACCCTTCTTGGAATGGCACTTCTAAAGTAACTCTATGGCAGCACCCAAGGGGCTTGAATTTTCTAGCTCTACCCTTAGATTTGGAGGTGAAGTAGTGACAGAACACTATGAGTGACAGAACACTGAGCCAATCACGGCGCAACTAGAGAACATTACCAACCCCTATGCTCCGTATTTTCCTCTGGCTTTTTTATTTATTTATTTATTTTAAATTACATTGTTTGCACACTGACATGTGACATATATTAATGGAAAATTATTATTATTATTGTTATTTTCTTGTTTTATCTAAACAGGTAGCTTGAATGACACGTCACTACTGGTCCCATTTTAAGTACCTTGGCATCATAGTGGCATCATACTTGATTCCAACCTTTCTTTCAGAAGCTAAAATCGAAAATAACCAAATTCAACCTAGCTCATTTCCGATTCATACAAAAAAACTGGACCACAGAAGCAAAACTCTACCTCAATGATATGATGCTCCTCCACTTAACACACTACTTGACTAGTTGTGCCCAAGCTTGCTGTACAACATTAAAACCCATTCAGTCGGTCTACAAAACAGGCTCACAAAGTGCTTGATAGGAAGCCCAATAGCCTGTTACATCCTCAGAAAGCTCCTGAGTTGGGAAAACTTTGTGCAATGCACCGACACATGTCTTGTATTCCAGACCCTAAATGGCGTGGCTCCTCCCCCTCCACTTAGTAACTTAGTAACAGAAAACCCATCCCCAAGGCAGCAGATACACAAGGTCTGCCATGAGAGGTGACTGGATAGTTCCCTTATTAAGGAAAAGCACTTTTAGTGAATCTGCATTCTCTGTGAGAGCTGTACATGTCTGGAGCACAGCCATCCGACACAACTGCACAACATACCACACCTTCACAACATACCACACCTTCACAACATACCACACCTTCACAACATACCACACCTTCACAACATACCACACCTTCACAACATATCACACCTTCACAACATACCACACCTTCACAACATACCACACCTTCACAACATACCACACCTTCACAACATACCACACCTTCACAACATACCACACCTTCACAACATACCACACCTTCACAACATACCACACCTTCACAACATACCACACCTTCACAACATACCACACCTTCACAACATACCACACCTTCACAACATACCACACCTTCACAACATACCACACCTTCACAACATACCATACCTTCACAAAGAGACATGGCTGAAGACCAATCAGACTAGTGAACATGAAGACATGGCTGAAGACCAATCAGACTAGTGAACATGAAGACATGGCTGAAGACCAATCAGATTAGTGAATGTGGCTGAAGACCAATCAGACTAGTGAACATGAAGACATGGCTGAAGACCAATCAGATTAGTGAATGTGGCTAAAGACCAATCAGACTAGTGAACATGAAGACATGGCTGAAGACCAATCAGACTAGAGAACATGAAGACATGGCCGAAGACCAATCAGATTAGTGAATGTGGCTGAAGACCAATCAGACTAGTGAACATGAAGACATGAAGACATGGCTGAAGACCAATCAGACTAGTGAACATAAAGAGCAATCAGACTAGTGAACATAAAGACCAATCAGACTAGTGAACATAAAGACCAATCAGACTAGTGAACATAAAGACCAATCAGACTAGTGAACATAAAGACCAATCAGACTAGTGAACATAAAGACCAATCAGACTAGTGAACATAAAGACCAATCAGACTAGTGAACATAAAGACCAATCAGACTAGTGAACATGGCTGAAGACCAATCAGACTAGTGAACATGGCTAAAGACCAATCAGACTAGTGAACATAAAGACCAATCAGACTAGTGAACATAAAGACCAATCAGACTAGTGAACATAAAGACCGATCAGACTAGTCGTTTATCGATGGCGGTTATGATATCGTTTAGGACCTTGAGCGTGGCTAAGGTGCACCCGTGACCAGCTCGGAAACCAGATTGCATAGCGGAGGGGGATGACCGCGGCAGCTTTCCAATCTTTAGGGATCTCAGACGATACGAAAGAGAGGTTGAACAGGCTAGTAATAGGGGTTGCAACATTTTCAACTGATAATTTTAGAAAGAGAGGGTCCAGATTGTCTAGCCCAGCTGATCTGTAGGGATCCAGATTTGGCAGCTGTTTCAGAACATCAGCTATCTGGATTTGGGAGAAGGAGAATGTTTTATTTTATTTTAAGTGTTTCTAAAATCCTCTATCGAAAAAGTGAATGGTGGAAAAATGATTGGAGCCATTTCCTTGTTTGACTGCTAAGTTTGATGGGTATTATGACTCATACAGTGGTACTTCATACCAGTTGAATTTGATAAAATAAACCTAAGCAACTTTGTTTTATTATTAAAATAAACCTGAATATATGTATATTGACTTAGTGTCAAATGTGTCTATAATTTGGATGACGCTTTGGTAAATGGCCTACAATTTTCTTTGAGAAGTTTTCTACATTCTGCCAATGAACTACAACACCCAAAATGCACTTCACCAAAACCCGGATTTCCGGTGAGGTATAAGGAGGGAAAATCTAAACATTCTGTCAACCCCCTTGCTAGCTACTTCTTTCTGTCGCCTACAGGTGTATTTGAAGCGAAAATCCAGGTAAGCCCAAATGTGTCGATAATAATATACCCAACAAGTGTCCAGCATCATAACTAACGTAAATAACGTTAGTTGACACAAAGCTTCTAACTTAGCTACTGTAACGTTATATAGCTAGCTACGGTTGGTCTGTAGTTAACTAACTCGTTAGTTAGCGAACTAGTTAAACATGTCTTTCACCGGGTGTCTCAGAGCGAGAAAATGCAGAGGACCTCACGTCTGAAGCGCGAGTTACAGCTGCTTAGCATGGAGCCTTCACCGGGGATCACTTGCTGGCAGACCGAGGGGAAGATGGACGAGCTCCGGGCCCGTGAGTATCAATCAACTTATCGATCAGTCAGTCCTACGGTTATGTAGCCTCTCGGTGGGTGCTAGTATATGTGTCGAAGGAACTCTTTTCATGCATCCGCCATTGATAGCCTATTGGTGTTAATCAATAATATATATTAATATTATAAACTTACATGTATAGTAGTGATCAATGATGTCGTTTTATATAGATATAAACGTCTATAGGTGTTGTTACTGTCCCTTGTCCTGTGTAGAAATAGTGGGCGGAGCTGAGACTCCGTTTGAAGGAGGAGTCTTCTCACTGGAGATCATAGTTCCAGACAGGTATGATGTGACTGACATAACACACACATCTCTGAGTAGATACAGGTCTAGTACATGTTTTAGGTACAATCATCGTGATCATTCTCTCCTAACCCTCCAGGTATCCCATTGAGCCCCCTAAGTTCTCTCCTAACCCTCGAGGTATCCCTTTGAGCCCCTAAGTTCTCTCTTAACCCTCGAGGTATCCCTTTGAGCCCCTAAGTTCTCTCTTAATCCTCGAGGTATCCCTTTGAGCCCCCTAAGTTCTCTCCTAACCCTCCAGGTATCCCTTTGAGCCGCCTAAGATGAGATTCCTGACCCCTATCTACCACCCCAACATAGACAACAATGGTCGCATCTGTCACGACGCCCTCAAACTACCACCCAGGGTAACACACACACACGCCCACCCAAGATACAACATGGACAGCCAACCTCTGCACCATGTGTATCACCTCTTCTCGTGTGTGTGTGTGTGTGTGTGTGTGTGCAGGGTGCGTGGAAACCTTCCCTGAACATCTCCACAGTGCTCACCTCCATACAGCTGCTGATGGCTGAACCCAACCTTGACGACCCACTCATGGCTGACATAGTGAGTAACACTTTGCTCCTTCACTGTCCTGTCCGTACAACGACTCAGACGAGACAGACTGACCCCATAGCTGATATAACAGACTGACCCCATAGCTGATATAACAGACTGACCCCATAGCTGATATAACAGACTGACTGACCCCATAGCTGATATAACAGACTGACTGACCCCATAGCTGATATAACAGACTGACTGACCCCATAGCTGATATAACAGACGGACCCCATAGCTGATATAACAGACGGACTGACCCCATAGCTGATATAACAGACAGACTGACCCCATAGCTGATATAACAGACAGACTGACCCCATAGCTGATATAACAGACAGACTGACCCCATAGCTGATATAACAGACAGACTGACCCCATAGCTGATATAACAGACAGACTGACCCCATAGCTGATATAACAGACATACTGACCCCATAGCTGATATAGCAGACAGACTGACCCCATAGCTGATATAGCAGACGGACTGACCCCATAGCTGATATAACAGACAGACTGACCCCATAGCTGGTATAACAGACTGACTGACCCCATAGCTGATATAACAGACTGACTGACCCCATAGCTGATATAAGACAGACTGACCCCATAGCTGATATAACAGACAGACTGACCCCATAGCTGATATAAGACTGACTGACCCCATTGCTGATATAACGGACTGACTGACCCCATAGCTGATATAACGGACTGACTGACCCCATAGCTGATATAACGGACTGACTGACCCCATAGCTGATATAACAGACTGACTGACCCCAAAGCTGATATAACAGACTGACTGACCCCATAGCTGATATAGCAGACAGACTGACCCCATAGCTGATATAGCAGACAGACTGACCCCATAGCTGATATAACAGACTGACTGACCCCATAGCTGATATAACAGACAGACTGACCCCATAGCTGATATAACAGACAGACTGACCCCATAGCTGATATAACAGACTGACTGACCCCATAGCTGATATAACAGACTGACTGACCCCATAGCTGATATAACAGACTGACTGACCCCAAAGCTGATATAACAGACAGACTGACCCCATAGCTGATATAACAGACAGACTGACCCCATAGCTGATATAAGACTGACTGACCCCATAGCTGATATAAGACTGACTGACCCCATAGCTGATATAACAGACTGACTGACCCCATAGCTGATATAACAGACTGACTGACCCCATAGCTGATATAACAGACGGACTGACCCCATAGCTGATACACACTCTCTCTCTCTCTCTCTCTCTCTCTCTCTCTCTCTCTATATATATATATATATATATATATATATATATATATATATATATATATATATATATATATATATATATATATATATATATATATATATATATATATATATATATATATATATATATATATATATATATATATATATATATATATATATATGAGTGTATATGCAAAAGTATATGTGGATTCGGCTATTTCAGCCACACCCGTTGCTGACAGGTTTATAAAATCGAGCACACAGCCATGCAATCTCCATAGACGAACATTGGCAGTAGAATGGCCTTTACTGAAGAGCTCTCTCACACACACAGAGTTGATGTTGGTCCTGTAGCCTTCTCACACACACAGAGTTGATGTTGGTCCTGTAGCCCTCTCACACACACAGAGTTGATGTTGGTCCTGTAGCCCTCTCACACACAGAGTTGATGTTGGTCCTGTAGCCCTCTCACACACACACACAGAGTTGATGTTGGTCCAGTAGCCCTCACACACACAGAGTTGATGTTGGTCCAGTAGCCCTCTCACACACACAGAGTTGATGTTGGTCCTGTAGCCCTCACACACACACAGTTGATGTTGGTCCTGTAGCCCTCTCACACACACAGAGTTGATGTTGGTCCTGTAGCCCTCTCACACACAGAGTTGATGTTGGTCCTGTAGCCCTCTCACACACACAGAGTTGATGTTGGTCCTGTAGCCCTCTCACACACAGAGTTGATGTTGGTCCTGTAGCCCTCTCACACACACAGAGTTGATGTTGGTCCTGTAGCCCTCTCACACACACAGAGTTGATGTTGGTCCTGTAGCCCTCTCACACACACAGAGTTGATGTTGGTCCTGTAGCCCTCTCACACACACAGAGTTGATGTTGGTCCTGTAGCCCTCTCACACACACAGAGTTGATGTTGGTCCTGTAGCCCTCTCACACACACAGAGTTGATGTTGGTCCTGTAGCCCTCTCACACACACAGAGTTGATGTTGGTCCTGTAGCCCTCTCACACACAGAGTTGATGTTGGTCCTGTAGCCCTCTCACACACACAGAGTTGATGTTGGTCCTGTAGTCTTTGGCAGTACGTCCAACCGACCTCAGGCCACGTGTATCCACGTCAGCTCTCCACATCCGGCTTCTTCACTGGCAGGATCGTCAGAGGTGGCGCTGAGGAGTATTTATGTCTGGAATAATGTCCTTTGTGGGGTAGAATTCATTCTGATTGGCTGGGCCCGGCTCCCCAGCGGCCGGGCCCGGCTCCCCAGCGGCCGGGCCCGGCTCCCCAGCGGCCGGGCCCGGCTGCCCTATGCCCTCCCGGCCCTTCCATTGCAGCACAGTCAAGTGAAATCCATAGATTAGAGGCTAATGAATTTATTTCGATGGACTTGATTTCCTTATTTGAACTGTAACTCAGTAAAATCCTAAATTGTTGCATGTTGCGTTTTTAAATTTGTGTTCAGTGTAATTCATAATGAATCATGATTTTGGTGGGTGCATTGGCCCTATTTCACACACAAGTGTGTATTTAATATATGTGTGAATTGGAAATGTTTTTTTTTTTTTTACATATCCCAACTCCCCTGAGACACCCTCGGTGACGTTATCCGTCTCACACACTGAGTTGTCTGTTTCTCTCCCAGTCATCAGAGTTGAAGTACAGCAAGCAGGTATATCTGCAGAAGGCCAAGAGTTGGACAGAGAAACACGCTGTACAGAACAACAAGGTAATGTTAACCAGGTGGTTAGGTATGTGGACCGTAGACACACTGAGTGACTGTATGTAGTGGTGTCTTCTCTCCACAAGGTGGTGCTGTAACTTCATGTCAATGTAGTCATGTTATGTAGTGGATGAGGGAGTGTGGTGCCATGAAAATAACCTCAACGTCAACGAAACAAAGGAGCTAATCGTGGACTTCAGGAAACAGCAGAGGGCGCACCCCCCCCCCCCCCCCCCCCCCCATCAACATCGACGGGACAGTAGTGGAGAAGGTGGAAAGCTTCAAGTTCCTCTGCGTACACATCACCGATGATCTGAAATGGTCTACCCACACAGACAGTGTGGTGAAGAAGGCGCAACAGCACCTCTTCAACCTCAGGAGCCTGAAGACAATCGAGAGCATCCTGTATCACTGCCTGGTACGGCAACTGCTTAGCCCACAACCGTAACGCTCTCCAGAGGGTAGTGAGGTCTGCACAACGCATCACCGGGGGCAAACTACCTGCCCTCCAGGACACCTACACCACCCGATGTCACAGGAAGGCCATAAAGATCATCAAGGACAACAACCACCCGAGCCACTGCCTGTTCACCCCGCTATCATCCAGAAGGTGAGGTCAGTACAGGTGCATCAAAGCTGGGACCGAGAGACTGAAAAACAGCTTCTATCTCAAGGCCATCAGACTGTTAAACAGCCATCACTGGCTGGCTACTCAACCCTGCACCTTAGAGACTGCTGCCCTCTATACATAGACATGAGATCACTGGCCACGATGTTTACATACTGCTTTAATTGTCTCTCATATGTAAATACTCTGTTTATTCTACTGGATTTTAGTCAATGCCACTCCGCTCATCCTAATATTTATATATTTATTAATTCCATTCTTTTACTTTTAGATGTGTGAATTGTTAAATATTACTGTACTGTTGGAGATAAGAACACAAGCATTTCACTACACCCACATCTGTTAAATATGTGACCAATTAGATTTGTTAAATATGTGACCAATAAGATTTGTCTTCTCACCACAAGGTGGTGCTGTAACTCCCCGTCAGTGTCGGAATGTTACGACGCTTCTATTTAGTGAACGTGTTCATTCTAGAAAGATACCAGGCCATTTTATTAAGGGAACTGTAGCTGCAGAGCTTAATATGCTGTTCAATGATCAAATATCTCCTGACTTAAGTTCAGTATTCCATTTGAAGAGCACGTAGTATATTTTAATGCTTACCTTCAGCAGTTAATTAATTGTGTGTGTGTGTGTGTGTGTGTGTAGGGTGGTGTGGTGGAGACCGTGGACAGTGCCGAAGCTCAGGTCCAGCCGCCGGCCCTCAAGAGAGAAGCTCAGGACAAGACAGAGGAACACCCCAAGAGAGAAGCTCAGGTCCAGTCGCCGGCCCTCAAGAGAGAAGCTCAGGACAAGACAGAGGAACACCCCAAGAGAACGTGTCTGTAGACACGTCACACGTTTTGTCCCGTTGTGTTGGGAACAGTAATTACTTCACTTTGTCTTTGAGTGTTTGAGATTTCCCCTTTTTATATAGTTACGTACAGACTAAGGCTGGGATTCATTCATAGCAATGTTTAGGCAGTGTCTTTATTTACAGTGTTCAGCTCGCATACCTGTTGAGAGGGGTCGACCTGGTAGTAGTAGTCGGTTTTAATACAGTTCCCAGGTCCAATATGGGACTGTTGGAAAAAGAGCTGCTGTGGAAATAATCCAATTAGATTCTTCTTTTCTTATTAAAATATGTTTTGAAGCTAACTGAGTTGGACATTGTATTTATATATTTAACATTGGTCACCTTTTTTAGAATGTGTAAGCACATAAAACAAAGACCAGTCATCTCTACTCGTATAAAACAATTTTTTATTCAACCATAACTTTTAACAGGTATTTAATTCAATAAAAAACGTTTTTAACATATCAACAATAGAAGGTATGTACATCCAAAGGAACAAGTCAGTTTGTAACAAACTACAGGTTATATTTTATATGTATTGTGCTAAAACAAAGAAGGGAAATGGTTTTTTTTTTAGAAGGGCTGGTTGTTTACCGGCTAAACTGACAGGGTTGGCTTAGACTGACACATGCAAACTATTTCGTCTCCGATGTTTATTGAACACGTGTAGAATGAGTACCTGTTAGTTAGCTAGTGAATTTTAGCATCAACTTGAGGTCAGTTCTAACAAGACAAAACTAGTTGAAATGAGCCACATGGCAGCTTCTTGTCATCTGACCTAGATGTCTCTCTATCAAACAAATGACATTCAGCTTCTTGTCATCTGACCTAGATGCCTCTATCAGACAAACGACATTCAGCTTCTTGTCATCTGACCTAGATGCCTCTATCAGACAAACGACATTCAGCTTCTTGTCATCTGACCTAGTCTGATAGAGAGGCATCTATCAGTTGAATAATGTGCTGTTATACACCTGTTGTGTCCTGTACTGTAAGGCCTTCTGCATAGGAACAATAACATACTAGTTCAGAGGTAGTTACATTGTATTTACATCATCACCTGGGGTCTGTTCAGCAGGGTGGAACGTTACAAAACAACATACTTAGAAATATTTATGGTGTAGAACAGAACAGACAGGACGAATGCATTTCCATCTGCAGCCTCGCTGAACAGACCCCAGCTAGCTAGTCTACTGTACACCAGAACCTCTAGATAATCCCTGTCCCCTCGCTGAACAGACCCCAGCTAGCTAGTCTACTGTACACCAGAACCTCTAGATAATCCCTGTCCCCTCGTTGAACAGACCCCAGCTAGCTAGTCTACTGTACACCAGAACCTCTAGATAATCCCTGTCCCCTCGCTGAACAGACCCCAGCTAGCTAGTCTACTGTACACCAGAACCTCTAGATAATCCCTGTCCCCTCGTTGAACAGACCCCAGCTAGCTAGTCTACTGTACACCAGAACCTCTAGATAATCCCTGTCCCCTCGCTGAACAGACCCCAGCTAGCTAGTCTACTGTACACCAGAACCTCTAGATAATCCCTGTCCCCTCGCTGAACAGACCCCAGCTAGCTAGTCTACTGTACACCAGAACCTCTAGATAATCCCTGTCCCCTCGCTGAACAGACCCCAGCTAGCTAGTCTACTGTACACCAGAACCTCTAGATAATCCCTGTCCCCTCGCTGAACAGACCCCAGCTAGCTAGTCTACTGTACACCAGAACCTCTAGATAATCCCTGTCCCCTCGTTGAACAGACCCCAGCTAGCTAGTCTACTGTACACCAGAACCTCTAGATAATCCCTGTCCCCTCGCTGAACAGACCCCAGCTAGCTAGTCTACTGTACACCAGAACCTCTAGATAATCCCTGTCCCCTCGCTGAACAGACCCCAGCTAGCTAGTCTACTGTACACCAGAACCTCTAGATAATCCCTGTCCCCTCGCTGAACAGACCCCAGCTAGCTAGTCTACTGTACACCAGAACCTCTAGATAATCCCTGTCCCCTCGCTGAACAGACCCCAGCTAGCTAGTCTACTGTACACCAGAACCTCTAGATAATCCCTGTCCCCTCGCTGAACAGACCCCAGCTAGCTAGTCTACTGTACACCAGAACCTCTAGATAATCCCTGTCCCCTCGTTGAACAGACCCCAGCTAGCTAGTCTACTGTACACCAGAACCTCTAGATAATCCCTGTCCCCTCGCTGAACAGACCCCAGCTAGCTAGTCTACTGTACACCAGAACCTCTAGATAATCCCTGTCCCCTCGTTGAACAGACCCCAGCTAGCTAGTCTACTGTACACCAGAACCTCTAGATAATCCCTGTCCCCTCGCTGAACAGACCCCAGCTAGCTAGTCTACTGTACACCAGAACCTCTAGATAATCCCTGTCCCCTCGCTGAACAGACCCCAGCTAGCTAGTCTACTGTACACCAGAACCTCTAGATAATCCCTGTCCCCTCGCTGAACAGACCCCAGCTAGCTAGTCTACTGTACACCAGAACCTCTAGATAATCCCTGTCCCCTCGCTGAACAGACCCCAGCTAGCTAGTCTACTGTACACCAGAACCTCTAGATAATCCCTGTCCCCTCGCTGAACAGACCCCAGCTAGCTAGTCTACTGTACACCAGAACCTCTAGATAATCCCTGTCCCCTCGCTGAACAGACCCCAGCTAGCTAGTCTACTGTACACCAGAACCTCTAGATAATCCCTGTCCCCTCGCTGAACAGACCCCAGCTAGCTAGTCTACTGTACACCAGAACCTCTAGATAATCCCTGTCCCCTCGCTGAACAGACCCCAGCTAGCTAGTCTACTGTACACCAGAACCTCTAGATAATCCCTGTCCCCTCGCTGAACAGACCCCAGCTAGCTAGTCTACTGTACACCAGAACCTCTAGATAATCCCTGTCCCCTCGCTGAACAGACCCCAGCTAGCTAGTCTACTGTACACCAGAACCTCTAGATAATCCCTGTCCCCTCGCTGAACAGACCCCAGCTAGCTAGTCTACTGTACACCAGAACCTCTAGATAATCCCTGTCCCCTCGCTGAACAGACCCCAGCTAGCTAGTCTACTGTACACCAGAACCTCTAGATAATCCCTGTCCCCTCGTTGAACAGACCCCAGCTAGCTAGTCTACTGTACACCAGAACCTCTAGATAATCCCTGTCCCCTCGCTGAACAGACCCCAGCTAGCTAGTCTACTGTACACCAGAACCTCTAGATAATCCCTGTCCCCTCGCTGAACAGACCCCAGCTAGCTAGTCTACTGTACACCAGAACCTCTAGATAATCCCTGTCCCCTCGCTGAACAGACCCCAGCTAGCTAGTCTACTGTACACCAGAACCTCTAGATAATCCCTGTCCCCTCGCTGAACAGACCCCAGCTAGCTAGTCTACTGTACACCAGAACCTCTAGATAATCCCTGTCCCCTCGCTGAACAGACCCCTAGCTAGCTAGTCTACTGTACACCCCAGAACCTCACCAGAACCTCTAGATAATCCCTGTCCCCTCGCTGAACAGACCCCAGCTAGCTAGTCTACTGTACACCAGAACCTCTAGATAATCCCTGTCCCCTCGCTGAACAGACCCCAGCTAGCTAGTCTACTGTACACCAGAACCTCTAGATAATCCCTGTCCCCTCGCTGAACAGACCCCAGCTAGCTAGTCTACTGTACACCAGAACCTCTAGATAATCCCTGTCCCCTCGCTGAACAGACCCCAGCTAGCTAGTCTACTGTACACCAGAACCTCTAGATAATCCCTGTCCCCTCGCTGAACAGACCCCAGCTAGCTAGTCTACTGTACACCAGAACCTCTAGATAATCCCTGTCCCCTCGCTGAACAGACCCCAGCTAGCTAGTCTACTGTACACCAGAACCTCTAGATAATCCCTGTCCCCTCGCTGAACAGACCCCAGCTAGCTAGTCTACTGTACACCAGAACCTCTAGATAATCCCTGTCCCCTCGCTGAACAGACCCCAGCTAGCTAGTCTACTGTACACCAGAACCTCTAGATAATCCCTGTCCCCTCGCTGAACAGACCCCAGCTAGCTAGTCTACTGTACACCAGAACCTCTAGATAATCCCTGTCCCCTCGCTGAACAGACCCCAGCTAGCTAGTCTACTGTACACCAGAACCTCTAGATAATCCCTGTCCCCTCGCTGAACAGACCCCAGCTAGCTAGTCTACTGTACACCAGAACCTCTAGATAATCCCTGTCCCCTCGCTGAACAGACCCCAGCTAGCTAGTCTACTGTACACCAGAACCTCTAGATAATCCCTGTCCCCTCGTTGAACAGACCCCAGCTAGCTAGTCTACTGTACACCAGAACCTCTAGATAATCCCTGTCCCCTCGCTGAACAGACCCCAGCTAGCTAGTCTACTGTACACCAGAACCTCTAGATAATCCCTGTCCCCTCGCTGAACAGACCCCAGCTAGCTAGTCTACTGTACACCAGAACCTCTAGATAATCCCTGTCCCCTCGCTGAACAGACCCCAGCTAGCTAGTCTACTGTACACCAGAACCTCTAGATAATCCCTGTCCCCTCGCTGAACAGACCCCAGCTAGCTAGTCTACTGTACACCAGAACCTCTAGATAATCCCTGTCCCCTCGCTGAACAGACCCCAGCTAGCTAGTCTACTGTACACCAGAACCTCTAGATAATCCCTGTCCCCTCGCTGAACAGACCCCAGCTAGCTAGTCTACTGTACACCAGAACCTCTAGATAATCCCTGTCCCCTCGCTGAACAGACCCCAGCTAGCTAGTCTACTGTACACCAGAACCTCTAGATAATCCCTGTCCCCTCGCTGAACAGACCCCAGCTAGCTAGTCTACTGTACACCAGAACCTCTAGATAATCCCTGTCCCCTCGCTGAACAGACCCCAGCTAGCTAGTCTACTGTACACCAGAACCTCTAGATAATCCCTGTCCCCTCGCTGAACAGACCCCAGCTAGCTAGTCTACTGTACACCAGAACCTCTAGATAATCCCTGTCCCCTCGCTGAACAGACCCCAGCTAGCTAGTCTACTGTACACCAGAACCTCTAGATAATCCCTGTCCCCTCGCTGAACAGACCCCAGCTAGCTAGTCTACTGTACACCAGAACCTCTAGATAATCCCTGTCCCCTCGCTGAACAGACCCCAGCTAGCTAGTCTACTGTACACCAGAACCTCTAGATAATCCCTGTCCCCTCGCTGAACAGACCCCAGCTAGCTAGTCTACTGTACACCAGAACCTCTAGATAATCCCTGTCCCCTCGCTGAACAGACCCCAGCTAGCCAGTCTACTGTACACCAGAACCTCTAGATAATCCCTGTCCCCTCGCTGAACAGACCCCAGCTAGCTAGTCTACTGTACACCAGAACCTCTAGATAATCCCTGTCCCCTGTCCCCTATACATCCCTACTCATCTGAAAGGATTAGATAAGTGTAAACTAAATAGCCAGAAAGTCCACCTACATCAAATGGATCTACATGGCTTAAACCCAGTAGTTTGACATCTGAATGAAGGACCCTGAGCATTGGTGAGGGGAGAAGTGTCCAGGGGTCTATTTTGGATGGGGCGCTACTCTACAGTCTGTGAAGGGACCCAGGCTACCAATCATTCATTCTGCCATACATCTGCTGGTAATATGGCTGGGATTTAGTCAAATCAACTGAGTTGACAGTGAACATCTCACAAACATCTGGGACATTTCATTTCAATGATTCCCAGTCTATTTGTTGGAATATGGTGACACATAGTAGTGTGTATTTATTGACTATTAAGGACACTAAGGCTGGGATTCATTCAAATCTGTCAAAGCAATGTTTAGGCTGTGTCTTATTTGACACTATTCTGAAAAGTGAAAACATACCTGTGTGGAGGGGAGGGGGAGGGGGGTCACCCTGCTAGTAGTTGTTGGTTTAATACAGTACCCAAGACCAGTCTGGTCACCCTGCTAGTAGGTTTTATACAGTACCCAAGACCAGTGGTCAGTACCCTCTGGTCAACCTGCTAGTAGTTTTTATACAGTACCCAAGACCAGTCTGGTCACCCTGCTAGTAGGTTTTATACAGTACCCAAGACCAGTTAGTAGGTTTTATACAGTACCCAAGACCAGTCTGGTCACCCTGCTAGTACAGTACCCAAGACCAGTCTGGTCACCCTGCTAGTAGGTTTTATACAGTACCCAAGACCAGTCTGGTCACCCTGCTAGTAGGTTTTATACAGTACCCAAGACCAGTCTGGTCACCCTGCTAGTAGGTTTTATACAGTACCCAAGACCAGTCTGGTCACCCTGCTAGTAGTTGTTGGTTTTATACAGTACCCAAGACCAGTCTGGTCACCCTGCTAGTAGTTGTACCCAAGACCAGTCTGGTCACCCTTAGTAGTTGTTGGTTTTATACAGTACCCAAGACCAGTCTGGTCACCCTGCTAGTAGTTGTTGGTTTTATACAGTACCCAAGACCAGTCTGGTCACCCTGCTAGTAGTTGTTGGTTTAATACAGTACCCAAGACCAGTCTGGTCACCCTGCTAGTAGTTGTTGGTTTTATACAGTACCCAAGACCAGTCTGGTCACCCTGCTAGTAGGTTTTATACAGTACCCAAGACCAGTCTGGTCACCCTGCTAGTAGGTTTTATACAGTACCCAAGACCAGTCTGGTCACCCTGCTAGTAGTTGTTGGTTTTATACAGTACCCAAGACCAGTCTGGTCACCCTGCTAGTAGGTTTTATACAGTACCCAAGACCAGTCTGGTCACCCTGCTAGTAGGTTTTATACAGTACCCAAGACCAGTCTGGTCACCCTGCTAGTAGGTTTTATACAGTACCCAAGACCAGTCTGGTCACCCTGCTAGTAGGTTTTATACAGTACCCAAGACCAGTCTGGTCACCCTGCTAGTAGGTTTTATACAGTACCCAAGACCAGTCTGGTCACCCTGCTAGTAGGTTTTATACAGTACCCAAGACCAGTCTGGTCACCCTGCTAGTAGGTTTTATACAGTACCCAAGACCAGTCTGGTCACCCTGCTAGTAGGTTTTATACAGTACCCAAGACCAGTCTGGTCAACCTGCTATTAGTTGTAGGTTTTATACAGTATACAGGAGAGAGAGGAGGGAAAGAGGAGGGAGGAAGGGAAGGAAGGAGAGAGGAGGGAGGCAGTAGGGAATGCGTTGGTTTATAATGTCTCGTAGGGTCCCAGCCAGCGGTGCTTGACAACTGAGATTGTGTCCCATTGTAGTTTAGTGATTCATACCTTACCACTCTGCCTCCCTCTCGCTCTCCATATCTCTTTCCCTCTCTCTTTCACTCTCCATCTCTCTTTCGCTCAGGCTGGGGGAAGGTGTCTGACACGGGATCAGAGGAACCGAGGAGGAGGAGGAGGAAGAAGAGCAGTGGGATAATCTGATTGGATCCATCCGGGGTTGGAGGGAGGGGCTTCCACCGTAGAGGGCGTCAGCCTCGGCGAGTGACACCTGCGTCGACAAATCAGAACACAAGCTCTTCTCTGTGTCCACAGAGACCAGCGAGTCTTCAAGCGTGCGGTCCCGGTATAACTGGGGGCGTGCCTTGGGATGTGGCCAGAACAAGAAGTGGGTGTGGTCTCGGGTGAATAGGAGGAAGAGGAGTGGGTTGAGGCAGGAGGGGAGAGGTTGTAGAAGGAGCAGGACAGACTTCAGCACTTCCTCCCCCAGAGAAAGCAGTCCCAGTAGGGAGCAGAGAGACAGGAAGGCCACTGGGATGTAGAGGAGACCGTTGATGAAGATCAACCAGGTGATGTGTTTAATCATGCTACAGTCCCACAGCCCCTCGCACTCTCCTCTCAGCAGCTCCCAGTACAGACGGATGTAGGAGACTGTCACTATCAGCAGACACAGAGTATTCATCATGATCAGAGAGAGAGGGAAGCCTAGAGAGGAGGGTGGATGGGAGGAGGGGGGATGCAAGGGGGAGGGCAGGCAGAGAGGGGAGGAACCGTACTCTCCCACATTGACCAGAGGGAGGGATGCCAGGGTGAGAGAGAGGGTGAGGCAGAATAATGCGCACGTACGGATGCTCCCGTGTGAGGGCGCCTTTCCGTAGGCCCGTGCGCACGTCACGCTCATGCCACACTGCACGGCTGCCAGGGTCAACAGCAGCACGCTCGCCTCGGACGCAAACACCCACACCCACCCCGTCACCTGGCAACCGGGACCCGACTCCCAGCGGGCGCCGTGGCGTCCAAATTCTCCCAGCGTGAGGGCGTCCACGAGGGCGAGCGTGCATGTGCATACGCCGGTTAGGAGGTTGGCAGCGGCCATGCAGGCGGTGGTGAACCGCAGCGGGGAGAGATAGCCCGCCGAACCGAAGAGCGACAGCAGCAAGAGAGAGTTCCCAAGTAGAGACACGATGGAGACGCACCACAGACCCACACGGACCAACCAGCTGCCTAGCAGGGAGTCACATGGCCGGAACGGACCTAGGCGGGCGAGACAGACGTACGTTTAACAATATACAGTGCATTAGGAAAGTATTCAGACCTCTTGACTTTTTCCACATTAGGTTACAGTCTTATTCTAAAATAATTAAAATAGTTTTTCCCCCTCCCCCTTTTTCCCCCCCATCACAATACCCCATAATGACATCACAATACCCTATAATGACAAAACCAAAACAGGTTTTTAGAAATGATATGTATTTCAAATAGAGAACTAAAATGTCACATTTCCATAAGTATTCAGACTCTTTACTCAGTACTTTGTTGAAGCACCTTTAGCAGTGATTACAGCCTCCAGTCTTCTAGGGTCTGCTAGAATATAAAGATAAATACACAACACAGAGGACTACAAGTCAATAGAGTCCCAACGATCAATGGAAAGTGGTTTTTTTCTGGAAAAGGGAATTATGAGCAATGGATCAGAGACATGGGAGGAATTTGTCTTCTGAAATAGGTTACTTGTTATTTGGCCATTGGCCCAGTTTTATTGCAAGGAATTCTAATTGGTCAACCACAGAATAGGGCTGGGTTATAAAACTAGATCCTGTCCCTTTGTTCTGTGGAGAGAATCACTGGAGTGAATCACAGGAGAGAATAACTTGAGAAAGAATCACTGGAGAGAGAATCACTGAGGAGAGAATCACTGGAGAGAATCACTGAGGAGAGAATCACAGGAGAGAATCACAGGAAAGAATCACAGGAGAGAATTCCTGGAGAGAATCACTGAGGAGAGAATTCCTGGAGAGAATCACTGAGGAGAGAATCCCTGGAGAGAGAATCACTGAGGAGAGAATCACTGGAGAGAGAATCACAGGAGAGAATCACAGGAGAGAATCACAGGAGAGAATCACTGAGGAGAGAATCACTGAGGAGAGAATCACTGAGGAGAGAATCACTGAGGAGAGAATCACTGAGGAGAGAATCCCTGGAGAGAGAATCACTGGAGAGAGAATCCCTGGAGAGAGAATCACTGGAGAGAATCACAGGAGAGAATCACTGAGGAGAGAATCCCTGGAGAGAGAATCACTGGAGAGAGAATCCCTGGAGAGAGAATCACTGAGGAGAGAATCCCTGGAGAGAGAATCACTGGAGAGAGAATCCCTGGAGAGAGAATCACTGGAGAGAGAATCCCTGGAGAGAATCACAGGAGAGAATCACAGGAGAGAATCACTGAGGAGAGAATCGCTGAGGAGAGAATCCCTGAGGAGAGAATCACTGAGGAGAGAATCACTGAGGAGAGAATCCCTGGAGAGATAATCACTGAGGAGAGAATCCCTGGAGAGAGAATCACTGAGGAGAGAATCCCTGGAGAGAGAATCACTGGAGAGAGAATCCTTGGAGAGAGAATCACTGGAGAGATAATCCCTGGAGAGAGAATCCCTGGAGAGAATCACAGGAGAGAATCACAGGAGATAATCACTGAGGAGAGAATCGCTGAGGAGAGAATCCCTGAGGAGAGAATCACTGAGGAGAGAATCACTGAGGAGAGAATCCCTGGAGAGATAATCACTGAGGAGAGAATCCCTGGAGAGAGAATCCCTGGAGAGAGAATCACTGGAGAGAGAATCCCTGGAGAGAGAATCACTGGAGAGAGAATCCCTGGAGAGAGAATCCCTGGAGAGAGAATCCCTGGAGAGAGAATCCCTGGAGAGAGAATCACTGGAGAGAGAATCCCTGGAGAGAGAATCCCTGGAGAGAGAATCCCTGGAGAGAATCACTGAGGAGATAATCCCTGAGGAGAGAATCACTGAGGAGAGAATCACTGAGGAGAGAATCACTGAGGAGAGAATCCCTGGAGAGAGAATCCCTGGAGAGAGAATCACTGGAGAGAGAATCCCTGGAGAGAGAATCCCTGGAGAGAGAATCCCTGGAGGGAGAATCCCTGGAGAGAGAATCACTGGAGAGAGAATCACTGGAGAGAGAATCCCTGGAGAGAATCCCTGAGGAGAGAATCACTGAGGAGAGAATCACTGAGGAGAGAATCCCTGGAGAGAGAATCACTGGAGAGAGAATCACTGGAGAGAGAATCCCTGGAGAGAGAATCACTGGAGAGAGAATCCCTGGAGAGAGAATCACTGGAGAGAGAATCACTGGAGAGAGAATCACTGGAGAGAATCACTGGAGAGAGAATCACTGAGGACAGGGGAGCATGAACATCTACCATCTACCTCCAAGCATGATTTGTTCTCTTTGAATGAACCTATGTTCCTCCCCCTGATTTGCTTTGGGGTCTGTGTTATTAAATAACAACATCAACTGCAAACAGGTATGATGCTACAAGCTTGGTACACCTGTATTTGGGGAATTTCTCCCATTCTTCTCTGCAGATCAAGCTCTGTCAGGTTGGATGGGGAGCGTTGCTGCACTGAAGGACATTCAGAAACGTGTCCTGAAGCCACTACCATAAAGGCCTGATTGGTGGAGTGCTGCAGAGATGGAAGGTTCACCCTGGGGCGGCAGGGTAGCCTAGTGGTTAGTAACCACTAGGCGTTGGACTAGTAACCGGAAGGTTGCAAGTTCAAATCCCCGAGCTGACAAGGTACAAATCTGTCGTTCTGCCCCTGAACAGGCAGTTAACCCACTGTTCCTAGGCTGTCATTGAAAATAAGAATTTGTTCATAACTGACTTGCCTAGTTAAATAAAGGTCAAATTAAAATAAAAAAATCTCCACAGAGGAACTCTGGAGCTCTGACCAAGGCCCTTCTCCCCCGATTGCTCAGTTTGGCCGGGCGACCAGCTCTAGGAAGAGTCTTGGTGGTTCCAAACTTCTCCCATTTAAGAATGATGGAGGCCACTGTGTTCTTGGGGACCTTCAATTCTGCAGAAATGTTTTGGTACCCTTCCCCAGATCTGTGCCTCGACACAATCCTGTCTCGACCGCATGGATTCATTTTTGCTCTGCCATGCACTGTCAACTGTGGGACCTTCTATAGACAGGCGTGTGCCTTTCCAAATAATGTCCAATCATTTGATTTTACCACAGGTGGACTCCAATCAAGTTGTAGAAACATCTCAAGATGATCAATGGAAACAGGATGCACCTGAGCTCAATGTCCAGTCTCATACCAGAGGGTCTGAATACTTATTTGAATAAGGTATTTCAGTTTTAGAACTGTAATACATTTTGCAAACATTTCTAAAAACCTGTTTTCCCTTTGTCATTGTGATGTCATTAGGGGTATTGTGATGTCATTATGGGGTATTGTGATGTCATTATGGGGTATTATGTGTAGATTGTTGAGGAAAATGTTTTATTTAATCAATTTTAGAATAAGGCTGTAACGTAACAAAATGTGGAAAAAGTCAAGGGGTCTGAATACTTTATGAATGCGCTGTATTTAACAATACACTTATTCAAGACTTGAACCACATCCATCACAAGTGATTGTATAAGCAAGGCATATGAGGTTAACGTCCGTGTGATTTCATCTGTGATGGTGAGGTAACCAGGAGTATTAAACAGTGGTGTGTGTACCTGGTACAGGTATATTAAACAGAGGTGTGTGTACCTGGTACAGGTGTATTAGGTGTGTGTACCTGGTACAGGTCTAATAAACAGTGGTGTGTGTACCTGGTACAGGCGTATTAGGTGTGAGTACCTGGTACAGGTCTATTAAACAGTGGTGTGTGTACCTGGTACAGGAGTATTAAACAGTGGTGTGTGTACCTGGTACAGGTATATTAAACAGAGGTGTGTGTACCTGGTACAGGAGTATTAAACAGTGGTGTGTGTACCTGGTACAGGTATATTAAACAGAGGTGTGTGTACCTGGTACAGGTATATTAAACAGAGGTGTGTGTACATGGTACAGGTGTATTAAACAGTGATGTGTGTACCTGGTACATGTGTATTAGGTGTGTGTACCTGGTACAGGTGTATTAAACATAGGTGTGTGTACATGGTACAGGTGTATTAAACAGTGATGTGTGTACCTGGTACAGGTGTATTAGGTGTGTGTACCTGGTACAGGTGTATTAGGTGTGTGTACCTGGTACAGGTGTATTAAACAGTGGTGTGTGTACCTGGTACAGGAGTATTAAACAGTGGTGTGTGTACCTGGTACAGGTGTATTAGGTGTGTGTACCTGGTACATGTGTATTAGGTGTGTGTACCTGGTACAGGTGTATTAAACAGTGGTGTGTGTACCTGGTACAGGAGTATTAAACAGTGGTGTGTGTACCTGGTACAGGTGTATTAGGTGTGTGTACCTGGTACATGTGTATTAGGTGTGTGTACCTGGTACAGGTGTATTAGGTGTGTGTACCTGGTACAGGTGTATCAAACAGTGGTGTGTGTACCTGGTACAGGTGTATTAAACAGTGGTGTGTGTACCTGGTACAGGTGTATAAAACAGTGGTGTGTGTACCTGGTACAGGTGTATTAAACAGTGGTGTGTGTACATGGTACAGGTGTATTAGGTGTGTGCCTGGTACAGGAGTATTAAACAGTGGTGTGTGTGCCTGGTACAGGAGTATTAAACAGTGGTGTGTGTACATGGTACAGGTGTATTAGGTGTGTGTACCTGGTACAGGTCTATTAAACAGTGGTGTGTGTGCCTGGTACAGGTGTATTAGGTGTGTGTACCTGATACAGGTGTATTAAACAGTGGTGTGTGTACCTGGTACAGGTGTATAAAACAGTGGTGTGTGTACCTGGTACAGGTGTATTAAACAGTGGTGTGTGTACCTGGCACAGGTGTATTAAACAGAGGTGTGTGTACCTGGTACAGGTCTATTAAACAGTGGTGTGTGTACCTGGCACAGGTGTATTAAACAGAGGTGTGTGTACCTGGTACAGGTGTATTAAACAGAGGTGTGTGTACCTGGTACAGGTGTATTAGGTGTGCGTACCTGGTACAGGTGTATTAGGTATGTGTACCTGGTACAGGTGTATTAGGTGTGTGTACCTGGTACAGGTGTATTAGGTGTGTGTACCTGGTACAGGTGTATTAGGTGTGTGTACCTGGTACAGGTGTGTTAGGTGTGTGTACCTGGTACAGGTGTATTAGGTGTGTGTACCTGGTACAGGTGTATTAAACAGTGGTGTGTGTACCTGGTACAGGTGTATTAGGTGTGTGTACCTGGTACAGGTGTATTAAACAGTGGTGTGTGTACCTGGTACAGGTGAGCACTGGATGTTAGTCTGTAGTTTAGATTCCTGTATCTCCATCTGGAGATCCTCCAGGTCTGGGTCATCTGAATAAACAACAGAAATGTCAAGTTAGATAATGGAGTATATATAAGATAAGGAGTCTATAGATACGATAATGATGTCTATAGATACGATAATGGAGTATATAGACAACAGAATGAAGTCTATGCATAAGATAATGAAGTCTATGGATAAGATAATGGAGTCTGTAGGTAAGATAATGGAGTCCATAGATAAGATAATGGGGTATATCAATACAATAATGGAGTCTATAAATAATGTAATGAAGTTTATAGCTACGATAATGGACTTTATAGATAAGATAATGAGTCAATGTATAAGATAATGGAGTCTATAGATAACATAATGGTGTCTATATACAAGACAATGAAGTCTATAGATAAGAGAATGGAGTTTATAGATAAGATAATGGAGTCTATATATAAGACAATGGAACTATAAATACGAGAAAGAAGTATATATATAAGATAATGAAGTCAATAGGTAAGATAATGGATTCTATAGATAAGGTAATGGAGTCTATAGATAAGAGAATGGAGTCTATAGATAAGATAACGGATTCTATAGATAAGGTAATGTAGTCTATAGATAAGATAATGAAGTCAATAGATAAGGTAATTGAGTCTATAGATAAGATAATGAAGTCAACAGACAAGGTAATGGTCTATAGATAAGATAATGGAGTCAATCGATAAGGTAATGGTCTATAGATAAGATAATGAAGTCAATAGATAAGGTAATGGTCTATATATAAGGTAATGAAGTCTATAGATAAGATAATGAAGTCAATAGATAAAAGAAATAAGTCTATATATAAGATAATGGAGTCTATAGATAAGGTAATGGTCTATAGATAAGATAATGGAGTCTATAGATAAGATAATGGAGTCTATAGATAAGGTAACGAAGTCTATATATAAGAGAAAGGAGAGTGTGTGCTGCTGTGCCAGGTATCTATGGTTAAGTAGGGCTCTGACATGTTCAAAACAGCATCTGTTCCAGACTCACAGTCAGAACATTAGCCTGTTACCCTGCCCTGACCCCGAAACCCAGTGTGTGTGTGTGTTCTTACAGTATGTGTGCTGTGTGTGTGTGTTCTTACAGTATGTGTGCTGTGTGTGTGTGTGTGTGTGTGTGTGTGTGTGTGTGTGTTCTTACAGTATGTGTGCTGTGTGTGTGTGTGTGTGCGTTCTTACAGTGTGTGTGTGTGTGTGTGCGTTCTTACAGTATGTGTGCTGTGTGTGTGTGTGTGTGTGTGCGTTCTTACAGTGTGTGTGCTGTGTGTGTGTGTGTGTGCGTTCTTACAGTATGTGTGCTGTGTGTGTGTGTGCGTTCTTACAGTGTGTGTACGTGCGCTGTGTGTGTGTGTGTAATGGTGGTGTGTGTGTGCGTTCTTACAGTGTGTGTGCCTGCGCTGTGTGTGTGTGCGTTCTTACAGTGTGTGTACGTGTGCTGTGTGTGTGTGCGTTCTGTGTGTCTGCGTGCGCTGTGTGTGCGCGCTGTGTGTGCTGTGTGCGTTTTTACAGTATGTGTGCGTGCGCTGTGTGTGTGTGTGTGCGTTCTGTGTCTGCGTGCGCTGTGTGTGTGTGTGCGTGTGTGCGTTCTGTGTCTGCGTGCGCTGTGTGTGTGTGTGCGTTCTTACAGTATGTGTGCGTGCGCTGTGTGTGTGTGCATGCGCTGTGTGTGTGTGTGCGTTCTGTGTGTCTGCGTGCGCTGTGTGTGTGTGTGCGTTCTTACAGTATGTGTGCGTGCGCTGTGTGTGTGTGTGCGTTCTGTGTGTCTGCGTGCGCTGTGTGTGTGCGTTCTTACAGTGTGTGTACATGCGCTGTGTGTGTGTGTGCGTTCTGTGAGTCTGCGTGCGCTGTGTGTGTGCGTTCTTACAGTGTGTGTACATGCGCTGTGTGTGTGTGTGTGCGTTCTTACAATATGTGTGCGTGCGCTGTGTATGTGTGCGTGCGCTGTGTGTATGGGTTCTTACAGAGTGTGTCTGTGTGGATGGGGTATAGGGCGACGGTCCTCTGATCTAGCTCCTCCTCCTCACTGCTCTGCTCAGTCTCCGGTTGGCTGATGGGCTTATAGCTGTCACATGACCCGTAGACACAGCACTGGTACGCATACGGCATCTCTACCACCCTGAGAGAGAGCGAGAGAGAGAGAGAGAGATGGGAAGAGAGGTTATTTTCAGAGTCAGAAACATCTGAGGAATTTCTTTGATAGTAGCATGCTGGTTCTTGTTAGCGGGATGAACCTCCCTGCAGGGAGCTCACCATAGTTTAAAGGGAGGGATGGATAGAGAGAGGGATGGAGGGAGGCATGGAGCGATAGAGGGAGGGATGGAGGGATAGAGGGAGTGATAGAGAGATGGAGGGATGGAGAGATAGAGGGAGGGGTGGACGGAGGGATGAGAGAGAGGGGAGATAGAGGGAGGGAGGGATGGGGAGATAGAGGGAAGCAAGGTGTTGTTGATGTTGAATATAGAGACTGACATGTTTACATGACAGACAGAACACCTGAGGTTCTATTGGTGGCTGGGTCAGGAGACCTGAGGTTCTGTTGGTGGCTGGGTCAGGAGACCTCAGGTTTTATTGGTGGCTGGGTCAGGAGACCTGAGGTTCTATTGGTGGCTGGGTCAGAACACCTCAGGTTCTGTTGGTGGCTGGGTCAGAACACCTCAGGCTCTATTGGTGGCTGGGTCAGAACACCTCAGGTTCTATTGGTGGCTGGGACAGAACACCACAGGCTCAATTGGTGGCTGGGTCAGAGACCTGAGGTTCTATTGGTGGCTGGGTCAGAACACCTCAGGTTCTATTGGTGGCTGGGTCAGAAGACCTGAGGTTCTGTTGGTGGCTGGGACAGAACACCACAGGCTCAATTGGTGGCTGGGTCAAGACACTTGAGGTTCTATTGGTGGCTGGGTCAGAAGACCTGAGGTTCTGTTGGTGGCTGGGACAGAACACCTCAGGCTCTATTGATGGCTGGGTCAGGAGACCTGAGGTTCTGTTGGTGGCTGGGACAGGAGATGGTTTTTAATAGTTTAAGAGTTGGACGGTGGGAGTGTTCTTCTGACGATTACTACAGGTGGTTGCTGAGACGGCTGAAACAGACGTCTATCAACCTTGATAGACTAAAACCATGAGGCTGGTCCTCTTAGCTCAAGACTAAAACAATGAGGCTGGTCCTCTTACCTTAAGACTAAAACCATGAGGCTGGTCCTCTTAGCTCAAGACTAAAACAATGAGGCTGGTCCTCTTACCTCAAGACTAAAACCATGAGGCTGGTCCTCTTACCTCAAGACTTAAACCATGATGCTGGTCCTCTTACCTCAAGACTAAAACCATAATGCTGGGCCTCTTACCTCAAGACTAAAACATTGATGCTGGTCCTCTTAACTCAAGAAACAGACAAGGTTGATAGACTAAAACCATGATGCTGGTCCTCTTACCTCAAGACTAAAGCCATAATGCTGGGCCTCTTACCTCAAGACTAAAACCATGATGCTGGTCCTCTTACCTCAAGACTAAAACCATGATGCTGGTCCTCTTACCACAAGACTTAAACCTTGATGCTGGTCCTCTTACCTCAAGACTAAAACCATGATGCTGGTCCTCTTACCTCAAGACTAAAACCATGAGGCTGGTCCTCTTACGTCAAGATTAAAACCACGATGCTGGTCCTCTTATGTCAAGACTTAAACCTTGATGCTGGTCCTCTTACCTCAAGAAGCAGACGAGGTTGATAGATTAAAACCATGAGGCTGGTCCTCTTACCTCAAGAAGCAAACAAGGTTTAAAGACTAAAACTTCATCCTAGGGAATTGTTAAAGGCTGAAGTCCTCACACAGCTCAGAGGTTAGGGCTTAGGGTTAAGGTCCTCTTACCTCATGCACAAATCCAAACAGAGTTTGTATATATGTTGTATAACCCTGCGGTTATAAACCTATCAACCCGGTAGTCTATGTGGTGTTCAGGCCTACAGTAGCCTCTATGTGGTGTTCAATACAGGCCTACAGTAGCCTCTATGTGGTGTTCAGGCATACAGTAGCCTCTATGTGGTGTTCAGGCCTACAGTAGCCTCTATGTGGTGTTCAGGCCTACAGCAGCCTCTATGTGGTGTTCAATACAGGCCTACAGTAGCCTCTATGTGGTGTTCAATACAGGCCTACAGTAGCCTCTATGTGGTGTTCAATACAGGCCTACAGTAGCCTCTATGTGGTGTTCAGGCCTACAGTAGCCTCTATGTGGTGTTCAATACAGGCCTACAGTAGCCTCTATGTGCCTCTATGTGGTGTTCAATACAGGCCTACAGTAGCCTCTATGTGGTGTTCAATACAGGCCTACAGTAGCTTCTATGAGGTGTTCAATACAGGCCTACAGTAGCCTCTATGTGGTGTTCAGGCCTACAGTAGCCTCTATGTGGTGTTCAATACAGGCCTACAGTAGCCTCTATGTGGTGTTCAATACAGGCCTACAGTAGCCTCTGTGTGGTGTTCAGGCCTACAGTAGCCTCTATGAGGTGTTCAATACAGGCCTACAGTAGCCTCTATGTGGTGTTCAGGCCTGCAGTAGCCTCTATGAGGTGTTCATGCCTACAGTAGCCTCTATGTGGTGTTCAGGCCTACAGTAGCCTCTATGTGGTGTTCAGGCCTACAGTAGCCTCTATGTGGTGTTCAATACAGGCCTACAGTAGCCTCTATGTGGTGTTCAGGCCTACAGTAGCCTCTATGTGGTGTTCGGGCCTACAGTACAGTAGCCTACAGTATGTAGTGTTACAGTAGCCTCTAATACAGGCCTACAGTACAGCCTCTATGTGGTGTTCAGTGTTCTAATACAGGCCTACAGTACAGTAGCCTCTATGTGATACAGTAGCCTCAATACAGGCCTACAGTAGCCTCTATGTGGTGTTCAGGCCTACAGTACCCTCTATGTAGTGTTCAATACAGGCCTACAGTAGCCTCTATGTGGTGTTCAGGCCTACAGTAGCCTCTATGTGGTGTTCAATACAGGCCTACAGTAGTCTATATGTGGTGTTCCAGCCTACGGTAGCCTCTATGTGGTGTTCAGGCCTACAGTAGCCTCTATGTGGTGTTCGGGCCTACAGTAGCCTCTATGTGGTGTTCAATACAGGCCTACAGTAGCCTCTATGTGGTGTTCAGGCCTACAGTAGCCTCTATGTGGTGTTCGGGCCTACAGTAGCCTCTATGAGGTTAACACCGTGGGCCAAATAGGTGACTGTAAATTGCAGTGTATTGTGTTGTATGATGTAAGACCCCACTTAACAAAATAAAAATTCATTATTATTATTATTACCATACAGACAATTAGACAACGTAGACTACCCCTCTGACTATTGGCTTATTTGCATAGTCAAGCCTTTTCTCAAAATACAATACTGCCCCTTTAATTAAGACACACCCCTTTTTACCTGACTGGCTTTTCAAAGACAGGTTGAAATGTAGCTTACACATTTTGTGGTCTTGTAGGAAGCAGTAATTCCCCATTACTGACCTCTAATTATCTATAACTGGGCTAATAACTCACTAACTAGTATAGAATATCAACAAATGTTCACACACCATGGCTCTGAACTGATTTAAAAAGCATATGCACTTGTGTGTGATTGGGCTACCTCCACCAATAGAATTCTACTCCGCTGTGCTCCGGCTCTGCCTACAACTACATCACAGACTCAATCTTACAAAGTTAGATGTGTTTTGGTTTGTTGCATTGACAAGGGGCTGATAAAATGTTTGATTCGATCACAGAAAAAAACATTGATCTACATGGGGCGAACATGGGGCAAACTAATGGGGCGAACTAATGGGGCAAACTAATGGGGTGACCTCAGTGCCGTTCTCTTGCGTCTGTTCTGCGGGGCAAGTCCTGGAGGAGGTGCGTAATCTCACACGGGCGCAGCTTAGAGGGAACATTGCATTTTACTTAATTAACTATTATCAAATTGCTTCAAATCAAAACACAGAAAGAGTGGTGTGTGTGTGTGTGACTGACATGCTTGTTAGTGCTCAATGCTATAAGAGATAACAGCCTGACTAGCTGTCTACCAGTCCACTGAGGTAGCTTCCTGTCCTGACTAGCTGTCTACCAGTCCACTGAGGTAGGGGGGAGGAACATATAACAGCCTGACTAGCTGTCTACCAGTCCACTGAGGTAGCTTCCTGTCCTGACTAGCTGTCTACCAGTCCACTGAGGTAGCTTCCTGTCCTGACTAGCTGTCTACCAGTCCACTGAGGTAGCTTCCTGTCCTGACTAGCTGTCTACAAGTCCACTGAGGTAGCTTCCTGCCCTGACTAGCTGTCTACCAGTCCACTGAGGTAGACAGCTAGTCAGGGCAGGAAGCTACCTCAGTGGACTGATAGCTTCCTGCCCTGACTAGCTGTCTATCAGTCCACTGAGGTAGCTTCCTGTCCTGACTAGCTGTCTACCAGTCCACTGACTTCCATAGCGTCTGCCTTGTCGATGCCCATGTATCTGTGCCACTCCTCTGCAGACACCTGGCTCAGAGCAGGGATGGTAGAACATAGTCCTTTGTGTCCTTTCTTGGTCCTACCACCCGGGCTGGATCTAGAACCATGAGTGACGTGAACAGGTGAAGGACAGGGGTGCTTCTCCAGCACAGTGCAGCTTGATGGCGCACGCGGCAGACTGGAACAACAATGCAGGAGAACCTGTCTTCCTCTGGCTGGAAGCTGCCCCAGCAGCTCCATTGAATGAGGGCGCCAGTCGTTAGCTCCAGCTGTTCTGACATACTCAAACTGCACTCGCAAGTTCTCCAGCTTGCAGGCGATGTTGTGGGCTGTTGGCACAGAGGTCTCATCCAGCCTTGTCAGGTTAGCCACGATCTCCACACTATACTCCAGAATGAACACTGTCTGGGCCTTCAGCAGGGCGTGTGTTACCTCAGCAGCTCATAAAGGTCCTGGACATACTTGGCTGTTTCTGGTAAGGTCGTAGTGAATTCGGGGAGCACATCCATGTACTCGGACAGGAACTTCACAGCACGTATTCAGGAGCCGCACCTGGTCTGCACAGCGTACACAGGCCTCACAGGAGAATGGCCATTACCCAGCATGAATTCTCAGATGACGCTGGGGAGCCTGACAGAACACCTTCTTCGACTTACAAAAGCCCACACATTGTTAAAGTCAACCCCTTTGTTGTTGAGACAGGAAATGACAGCTTGGGCCACAGTGGTAAAGTTTCCTTAATCCAAGAAAGTCAGATCTGTTACAACGGGTCGTTCACCAACTGGCTAGAGTAGGATGGAGAGAGAGCACATCTTCCAGCCAGATCTGTTACAACGGGTCGTTCACCTACTGGCTAGAGTAGGATGGAGAGAGAGCACATCTTCCAGCCAGATCTGTTACAACGAGTCGTTCACCTACTGACTAGAGTAGGATGGAGAGAGAGCACATCTTCCAGCCAGATCTGTTACAACGAGTCGTTCACCTACTGACTAGAGTAGGATGGAGAGAGCACATCTTCCAGCCAGATCTGTTACAACGGGTCGTTCACCTACTGACTAGAGTAGGATGGAGAGAGCACATCTTCCAGACAGATCTGTTACAACGGGTCGTTCACCTACTGACTAGAGTAGGATGGAGAGAGAGCACATCTTCCAGACAGATATACAGATCTGTTACAACGGGTCGTTCACCTACTGACTAGAGTAGGATGGAGAGAGAGCACATCTTACAGAGCTGTCTGCACCCTGGAGCTGTCACTCACACAGGGGAGGGGCTTTGGAGAGTGGGCTACACCACTGGCTAGAGTAGCTGTCACTCACACAGGGGAGGGGCTTTGGAGAGTGGGCTACACCACTGGCTAGAGTAGCTGTCACTCACACAGGGGAGGGGCTTTGGTGGGGAGAGTGGGCTACACCACTACACCACACTTTTCGGTGATTCATAAACATAAATGAAAACAGAGGAAAAACTTAAAAAACAAGTACATTTTATTTAACTTTGCTAACAGTTGGCATTTATTTTTAGCTTTAAAATCCTATGCGTTCTGTTTGAAATGTTGCGGATTTCAGTCGGAATTATGCGTGCGCGGATTCCTTGTGGGTCTGCGTGGGAAGTGTTCAGGGCTGAAGGGTTAGGGTTGAGTGTCAGAGGTCAGGGGTTAGAGTTAGGGTCATCATACCTTATCCGTGGGAAGAGTTAGGGGTCAGAGGTTTGTGGTCAGGGGTCATACCTCATGCGGGTGAAGAGTTCAGGGCTGAAGTCCTCATAGAGCTCCATGTTTCCTTTCAGCTTCAGATGGGTCAGTCCCCCCAGACCACCCACAGGAAGTGATGTAAGACTGTTCTCACTCAGGTCCCTGTACAAGGAGGGGGAATTCAGTCATGTTTAAAATGATTATGAAAACACTTACTGTGAAATCCACAAACATGTTCTGTGCTCCTTGCATGTTTGTAAGTGTCATGTGTCATGACGTTGGCCTGAGGGGGGAGGTTTATGACCCCCATAAATACTTTTCCCCCTTTTCCTCTCTCTACTCTACCGATATGACTATTGAAAATCCATTTGTTAACATAGAGAGTCTGGTGACATCAGAAGATGGGAAACGGAACCATATTTCGGTTACCAGTTGAAAATATGCGTTGGGACTTAATGAATATGATGTCAGTTCAGTTGGTGTCTGAGACATGATTACTGATGATAGGACGACATAAACTGTATCTGGGAAAGTCTACACATTCTAGTTATCATATTCACATGGAATTGTTGTGCAATTTAAATGTTTAAATATGAAACTATTTGTGAAAAGATTAAATGTAATTTTTAGCTCCTAAATGAGAGAATAGGGTTTTCATGAGTGAACTAAGCTCAACTCAGTGGCCCCGCCCATGTGAACAGACATTGGTTATAAACTATGAAACACGGCCCTCTCTCCCAATCCTATATAAGCCTCTTGACGAAAATGTAACTTTCTGTTCCAAGGACGTGAGGACTTACCATCCCCACGTTGAAAGGACAAAGACCACCTACAGAACTAAGCCAACCTCAGCAAGAACCTGACGAAATTAGCACCAAATATCAATGTGAAGGTGATGACCTACATGCTGGAAGGATGAATTTCGACTATTCCAGCCAGAATAAAGTAAAGTTTGTCAACTTGGTAAGAACTCTGAACTCTTATTCAAAAAGAAGCCCTTGCGTTAGCACAGCAACTGTAGACGTGGGCTTGGAGAGGACGGACAGAGTAGCTGTTCTACCACACGACAACGGTACTATCAAGTATCCATTCTACCACCAGACATTCTTCAAAAGGACAACCCGGCCTCCCATCTACGACCAACCGGTCGAAGCGCAGCTCAGAGTAAATATTCATTGCATTTTCCTTTTTCAAATTAGCGGTAATTTAGAATGCATAAGATTCTGTATTTACGATAGCATAGCTTCCTACGGCCTGATAGAGACACAAAACCTTTTTGCTCCTCAGTCTTCCCGCTCTTTCACTCAAACCCAACCCCCTTTCCTTGTGTAACCAGCTGTCATATCTGTTCCGTCCGCTAGGGATGTTTTCCTTTATGACATAATGTATGATCCATTCTGTGTAAATGTAATTCTCTGTGATTATTTAGTTATTTTGTAAATAAATAATTAAACCAAATGTTGTATTGCAGATTCAACTTGTTAGCCAGGGTTCGTGAAGATGAGACTCAACTTTCAGATGAGACTAAATAAGGTGACGATTAATATTGACTGCTATTGATGTAAAAGATTACTAGGTCTTTAAGAGTTTATTTAGAAGATAACAGCTCTATAAACACTCTTTCGTGGTGCCCCGACTTTCTAGTTAATTATTTACCTGATTAGCTTAATCAGGTGATATTAATTACAGAGAAATGATAGAATAGCATGTCATTGCACTTAATCCGGCATAGCCAAAGACACGACACATGTCATTTGTTCTCTGCTAATACAGTGGCTTTGGATCTAAAGAAAGGGCTTTCCTTCTAGAGAAAGGGGTTTATTTCTAGAGAAAGGGCTTTCCTTCTAGAGAAAGGGCTTTCCTTCTAGAGAAAGGACTTTCTTTCTAGAGAAAGGAGTTTTCATGTGATTACATCTAGCTCTATATAGTCCCAGCCAACACAAATAACTGATGATAACCTTTTTCGGCAAGACAGATCTTCCAAAGGTGGTGGAGTGTCAATTTCTACCAAGGAACACCTTCAGTGCTCGGTTGTCTCCACCAAGTCTGTCCCCAGGCAATTTGATTTGTTTGTTTTAAGCATTAAGCTTTCAATAGCTCTTTGTTGACTGTTGCTGGGTGTTATCGTCCTCCATCAGCACTGGCCTGTACCCTACCTGCCCTATGCTCTCTCCTTGCCCTTACACTAAGTCTGAATTTGTCCTGCTAGGTGACCTAAACTGGGACATGCTGAAACCACCTGACCAAGTCCTAAAGCAATGGGACTCCCTAAATCTTTCTGAGATTATTACCAATCCCACAAGGTATGACTCCAAACACCCATAATCCTGATAGGTATCAGTCTAGCGTTTTCTGTAATGACCTTAGTCATCACTGTTTTACAGCCTGTGTTCGTAATGGCTGCTCAGTGAAACAACCTGTCCTGATTTGTCAGATGCTTGCTAAAAAAACTTTAATGAGCAAGCATTCCTTCATGACCTGGCCTCTGTAAAATGGTGTAGAATCAGCTTGATTCCCTCTGTCGAAGACTCTTGGACCTTCTTTTTTGATATTTTCAGTGGTATTGTTAACAAACACGCCTCCATAAAAAAAAAGAGAATTAAAAACAGGTTCAGCCCCTGGTTCGACTGTGATCTGGCAGAGTTACTCCACCTCAAGAATTGTATTTGGTGAAAGGCTCGGCACACACACTCAGGATGACTGGCTCTCGTTCAGGCAAATGAGAAATAAGTGCACTCAGGCTATCCGGAAGGCCAAAGTTAGTTACTTTAAGGAGCTGTTCTCTCTCTGTGGGTCTAACCCCAAGAAGTTATGGAAAACGGTTAAAGACCTGGAGAATAAACCCTCCTCCTCACAGCTGCCCATGTCCCTTAATGTTGAGGATGTGGTTGTTACTGACAAGAAGCACATGGCTGAGCTCTTTAATCACCACTTCGTTAAGTCAGGATTCCTATTTGGCTCAGCCATGCCTCCTTGCCCGTCCAACATTTCCTCATCTCCCACCTCTTCTAACGCTACTAGTCCTGATGCTTCTCCCTCTTTTTCCCCTGCCCTGCTACAAAGTTTCTCCATGCAGGCGGTCACTGAGTCCGAGGGGCTAAAGGAGCTCCTTAAACTTAACCCCTGGTCTGGTCTGCCTGTCTGTCTTTTTGTCTGCTAGTGTCTGTCTGCCTGTCTGTCTGTCTGTCTGTCTGTCTGTCTGTCTGTCTGTGTCTTTTTGTCTGCTAGTATCAGTGTCTGTCTGTCTGTGTCTTTTTGTCTGCTAGTATCAGTGTCTGTCTGTCTGTCTGTCTGTCTGTCTGTCTGTCTGTGTCTTTTTGTCTGCTAGTATCAGTGTCTGTCTGTCTGTCTGTCTGTCTGTCTGTCTGTCTGTGTCTTTTTGTCTGCTAGTATCAGTGTCTGTCTGTCTGTGTCTTTTTGTCTGCTAGTATCAGTGTCTGTCTGTCTGTCTGTCTGTCTGTCTGTCTGTGTCTGTCTGTCTGTCTGTGTCTGTCTGTCTGTCTGTCTGTCTGTCTGTGTCTTTTTGTCTGCTAGTATCAGTGTCTGTCTGTCTGTCTGTCTGTCTGTCTGTGTCTGTGTCTTTGTCTGTCTGTCTGTCTGTCTGTCTGTCTGTCTGTCTGTCTGTCTGTCTGTCTGTGTCTTTTTGTCTGCTAGTATCAGTGTCTGTCTGTCTGTGTCTTTTTGTCTGCTAGTATCAGTGTCTGTCTGTCTGTCTGTCTGTCTGTCTGTCTGTGTCTGTTGTGTGTCTGCTAGTATCAGTGTCTGTCTGTCTGTCTGTCTGTGTCTTTTTGTCTGTCTGTGTCTGTCTGTCTGTGTCTTTTTGTCTGCTAGTATCAGTGTCTGTCTGTCTGTCTGTCTGTCTGTCTGTCTGTGTCTTTTTGTCTGCTAGTATCAGTGTCTGTCTGTCTGTCTGTCTGTCTGTCTGTCTGTCTGTCTGTCTGTCTGTGTCTTTTTGTCTGCTAGTATCAGTGTCTGTCTGTCTGTCTGTCTGTCTGTCTGTCTGTGTCTTTTTGTCTGCTAGTATCAGTGTCTGTCTGTCTGTGTCTTTTTGTCTGCTAGTATCAGTGTCTGTCTGTCTGTCTGTCTGTCTGTCTGTGTCTTTTTGTCTGCTAGTATCAGTGTCTGTCTGTCTGTGTCTGTCTGTCTGTCTGTCTGTGTCTTTTTGTCTGCTAGTATCAGTGTCTGTCTGTGTCTTTTTGTCTGCTTTGTTGTCTGTCTGTCTGTCTGTCTGTCTGTCTGTGTCAGTCTGTCTGTCTGTCTGTCTGTGTCTTTTTGTCTGTCTGTCTGTCTGTCTGTCTGTCTGTGTCTGTTGTTGTCTGCTAGTATCAGTGTCTGTCTGTCTGTCTGTGTCTGTCTGTCTGTCTGTCTGTCTGTCTGTGTCTTTTTGTCTGCTAGTATCAGTGTCTGTCTGTCTGTCTGTCTGTCTGTCTGTCTGTCTGTCTGTCTGTCTGTGTCTTTTTGTCTGCTAGTATCAGTGTCTGTCTGTCTGTCTGTGTCTTTTTGTCTGCTAGTATCAGTGTCTGTCTGTCTGTCTGTGTCTTTTTGTCTGCTAGTATCAGTGTCTGTCTGTCTGTCTGTCTGTCTGTCTGTCTGTCTGTCTGTCTGTCTGTGTCTGTGTGTGTCTGTGTGTGTTGGCCTCAAGATTTGCTTTAATTAAGGTGAACCAAAGTGGGATATATGTGTGTATGTATACTCACAGCTTGGTCAGAGAATGGAACGAAATGAAGGCATCAGGGTGAATCCACTCAATACTGTTGAAGCTGAGATCTCTGGGGGGAGAGAGAGAGAATTAGTTATTGTCGTTATTCTGAATGTTGTGTTTAGTGCCTATCTGTTAGAGTAACAGTATTCACAGAGAGTAACAGTTTGTGTGTAGGGGAAATAGTATATTTACACAGAGTAAAGAGTATTCACAGAGGGGTAAAGTGTATGCTGACAGAGAGTAAAGAGTATACTGACAGAGTAAAGAGTATTCACAGAGGGGTAAAGAGTATTCACAGAGGGGTAAAGAGTATTCACAGAGAGTAAAGAGTATTCACAGAGGGGTAAAGAGTATACTGACAGAGTAAAGAGTATTCACAGAGAGTAAAGAGTATTCACAGAGGGGTAAAGAGTATTCACAGAGAGTAAATGGTATCCACAGAGGGGTAAAGAGTATTCACAGAGAGTAAATGGTATCCACAGAGGGGTAAAGAGTATTCACAGAGGGGTAAAGAGTATACTGACAGATAGTAAAGAGTATTTACAGATATCACGCCCTGACCTTAGAGAGACGTTTTATGTCTCTATTTGGTTAGGTCAGGGTGTGATGTGGGGTGGGCATTCTATGTTTCTTTATTTCTATGTTTTGGCCCGGTTTGGTTCTCAATCAGGGACAGCTGTCTATCGTTGTCTCTGAATGGGAATCATACTTAGGTAGCCTTTTTTCTCTCCTTTCAGTGTGGGTAGTTAACTTTGTTGGAGGCATCATAGCCCTGTTAAGCTTTACGGACGTTTCTTTATTTCTTGTTTTGTTGGCGTCATTATATCTAATAAAAAGATATGTACGCTCACCATGCTGCACCTTGGTAATTTCCTAACGACGGCCGTGACAACAGAGGGGTAAAGAGGATACAGACAGAGTAAAGAGTATTCACAGAGAGTAAAGAGTATTCACAGAGGGGTAAAGAGGATACAGACAGAGTAAAGAGTATTCACAGAGAGTAAAGAGTATTCACAGAGAGTAAAGAGTATTCACAGAGGGGTAAAGAGGATACAGACAGAGTAAATAGTATTCACAGAGAGTAAACAGTATTCTGACATGGAGTAAAGAGTATTCACAGAGGGGTAAAGAGTATACTGAACGAGCGTAAAGAGTATTCACAGAGAGTAAAGAGTATTCACAGAGAGTAAACAGTATACTGGCAGGGAGTAAAGAGTATTCACAGAGGGGTAAAGAGTATTCTTACACAGAGTAAAGAGTATTCATAGAGGGGTAAAGAGTATTCTTACACAGAGTAAAGAGTATTCACAGAGGGGTAAAGAGTATTCACAGAGAGTAAAGAGTATTCACAGAGAGAAAATACTGAGAAAAAACTGACAAAGAGTAAAGAGTATTCACAGATGGTAAAGTGTATTCACAGAGTATACAGACAGAGAGTAAAGAGTATTTACACAGGGGTAAAGAGTATACTGAACGAGAGTAAAGAGTATACTGACAGAGAGTAAAGAGTATTCACAGAGTGTAAAGAGTATTCACAGAGGGGTAAAGAGGATACAGACAGAGTAAATAGTATTCACAGAGAGTAAAGAGTATTCACAGAGAGTAAAGAGTATTCAGAGAGTAAACAGTATTCTGACATGGAGTAAAGAGTATTCACAGAGGGGTAAAGAGTATACTGAACGAGCGTAAAGAGTATACTGACAGAGTATATTCACAGAGGGTAAAGTGTATTCACAGAGTATACAGACAGAGAGTAAAGAGTATTTACACAGGGGTAAAGAGTATACTGAACGAGAGTAAAGAGTATACTGACAGAGAGTAAAGAGTATTCACAGAGAGTAAAGAGTATTCACAGAGGGGTAAAGAGGATATAGACAGAGTAAAGAGTATTCACAGAGAGTAAAGAGTATTCACAGAGAGTAAAGAGTATTCTGATATGGAGTAAATAGTATTCACAGAGGGGTAAAGAGTATACTGAACGAGCGTAAAGAGTATTCACAGAGAGTAAAGAGTATTCACAGAGAGTAAACAGTATACTGGCAGGGAGTAAAGAGTATTCACAGAGGGGTAAAGAGTATACTTACACAGAGTAAAGAGTATTCACAGAGGGGTAAAGAGTGTTCACAGAGAGTAAAGAGTATTCACAGAGAGTAAAGAGTCTACTGACAAAGAGTAAAGAGTATTCACAGAGGGTAAAGTGTATTCACAGAGTATACAGACAGAGAGTAAAGAGTATTTACACAGGGGTAAAGAGTATACTGAACGAGAGTAAAGAGTATACTGACAGAGAGTAAAGAGTATTCACAGAGAGTAAAGTGTATTCACAGAGGGGTAAAGAGTATTCACAGAGGGGTAAAGAGTATACTGAACGAGAGTAAAGAGTATTCACAGAGAGTAAACAGTATTCACAGAGAGTAAAGAGTATTCACAGAGAAACAGTATACTCACAGAGAGTAAAGAGTATTCACAGAGAGTAAAGAGTCTACTGACAAAGAGTAAAGAGTATTCACAGAGGGTAAAGTGTATTCACAGAGTATACAGACAGAGAGTAAAGAGTATTTAAAACAGGGGTAAAGAGTATACTGAACGAGAGTAAAGAGTATACTGACAGAGAGTAAAGAGTATTCACAGAGAGTAAAGAGTATTCACAGAGGGGTAAAGAGTATACTGAACGAGAGTAAAGAGTATTCACAGAGAGTAAACAGTATTCACAGAGAGTAAAGAGTATTCACAGAGAGTAAACAGTATACTCACGGAGAGTAAAGAGTATTCACAGAGAGTTGACAGTATACTCACAGAGTAAACAGTATACTCACAGAGGGGTAAAGAGTATACTGAACGAGAGTAAAAAGTATTCACAGAGGGGTAAAGAGTATACTGAACGAGAGTAAAGATTATTCACAGAGAGTAAACAGTATACTCACATAGAGTAAACAGTATACTTACAGAGTAAAGAGTATTCACAGAGAGTAAAGAGTATTCACAGAGAGTAAAGAGTCTACTGACAGAGAGTAAAGAGTATTCACAGAGAGTAAAGAGTATTCACAGAGGGCTAAAGAGTATACTGAACAAGAGTAAAGAGTATTCACAGAGAGTAAACAGTATTCACAGAGAGTAAACAGTATTCACAGAGAGTAAACTGTATAATGACATGGAGTAAAGAGTATTCACAGAGGGGTAAATAGTATTCACAGAGAGTAAAGAGTATTCACAGAGAGTAAAGAGTCTACTGACAGAGAGTAAAGAGTATTCACAGAGAGTATATTCTGATATGGAGTAAATAGTATTCACAGAGGGGTAAAGAGTATACTGAACGAGTATTCAAGAGAGTAAAGAGAATTCACAGAGAGTAAACAGTATACTGGCAGAGAAAGAGTATTCACAGAGGGGTAAAGAGTATACTTACACAGAGTAAAGAGTATTCACAGAGGGGTAAAGAGTATTCACAGAGAGTAAAGAGTATTCACAGAGAGTAAAGAGTCTACTGACAAAGAGTAAAGAGTATTCACAGAGGGTAAAGTGTATTCACAGAGTATACAGACAGAGAGTAAAGAGTATTTACACAGGGGTAAAGAGTATACTGAACGAGAGTAAAGAGTATACTGACAGAGAGTAAAGAGTATTCACAGAGAGTAAAGATTCACAGTATTCACAGAGAGTAAAGTGTATTCACAGAGGGGTAAAGAGTATTCACAGAGGGGTAAAGAGTATACTGAACGAGAGTAAAGAGTATTCACAGAGAGTAAACAGTATTCACAGAGAGTAAAGAGTATTCACAGAGAGTAAACAGTATACTCACAGAGAGTAAAGAGTATTCACAGAGAGTAAAGAGTCTACTGACAAAGAGTAAAGAGTATTCACAGAGGGTAAAGTGTATTCACAGAGTATACAGACAGAGAGTAAAGAGTATTTAAAACAGGGGTAAAGAGTATACTGACGAGAGTAAAGAGTATACTGACAGAGAGTAAAGAGTATTCACAGAGAGTAAAGAGTATTCACAGAGGGGTAAAGAGTATTCACAGAGGGGTAAAGAGTATACTGAACGAGAGTAAAGAGTATTCACAGAGAGTAAACAGTATTCACAGAGAGTAAAGAGTATTCACAGAGAGTAAACAGTATACTCACGGAGAGTAAAGAGTATTCACAGAGAGTTGACAGTATACTCACAGAGTAAACAGTATACTCACAGAGGGGTAAAGAGTATACTGAACGAGAGTAAAAAGTATTCACAGAGGGGTAAAGAGTATACTGAACGAGAGTAAAGATTATTCACAGAGAGTAAACAGTATACTCACATAGAGTAAACAGTATACTTACAGAGTAAAGAGTATTCACAGAGAGTAAAGAGTCTACTGACAGAGAGTAAAGAGTATTCACAGAGAGTAAAGAGTATTCACAGAGGGCTAAAGAGTATACTGAACAAGAGTAAAGAGTATTCACAGAGAGTAAACAGTATTCACAGAGAGTAAACAGTATTCACAGAGAGTAAACTGTATAATGACATGGAGTAAAGAGTATTCACAGAGGGGTAAATAGTATTCACAGAGAGTAAAGAGTATTCACAGAGAGTAAAGAGTCTACTGACAGAGAGTAAAGAGTATTCACAGAGAGTAAAGAGTATTCACAGAGGGGTAAAGAATATACTTACACAGACTAAAGAGTATACAGACAGAGAGTAAAGAGTATTCACAGAGAGGTAAATAGTATACTGAACGAGAGTAAAGAGTATACTGACAGAGATTAAAGAGTATTCACAGAGAGTAAAGAGTATTCACAGAGGGGTAAAGAGTATACTGAACTAGAGTACAGAGTATTCACAGAGGGGTAAAGAGTATACTGAATGAGAGTAAAGAGTATTCACAGAGAGTAAAGAGTATTCACAGAGAGTAAACAGTATACTGACAGGGAGTAAAGAGTATTCACAGAGGGGTAAAGAGTATACTGAACGAGAGTAAAGAGTATTCACAGAGAGTAAAGAGTATTCACAGAGAGTAAACAGTATACTCACAGAGAGTAAAGAGTATTCACAGAGAGTAAACAGTATACTCACAGAGAGCAAAAAGTATTCACATAGAGTTAACAGTATACCCCACAGAGAGTAAACAGTATACTCACAGAGAGTAAAGAGTATTCACAGAGAGTTGACAGTATACTCACAGAGAGTAAAGAGTATTCACATAGAGTTAACAGTATTGACAGAGAGTAAACAGTATACTCACAGAGAGTAAAGATATTCACATAGAGTAAACAGTATACTCACAGATAGTAAACAGTATACTTACAGAGTAAAGAGTATTCACAGAGAGTAAAGAGTTCACAGAGAGTAAAGAGTATTCACAGAGTGTAAAGAGTCTACTGACAGAGAGTATTCACAGAGAGTAAAGAGTATTCACAGAGGGCTAAAGAGTATACTGAACAAGAGTAAAGAGTATTCACAGAGAGTAAACAGTATTCACAGAGAGTAAACAGTATTCACAGAGAGTAAACTGTATAATGACAGGGAGTAAAGAGTATTCACAGAGGGGTAAATAGTATTCACAGAGAGTAAAGAGTATTCACAGAGAGTAAAGAGTATTCACAGAGAGTAAAGAGTATTCACAGAGGGGTAAAGAGGATACAGACAGAGTAAATAGTATTCACAGAGAGTAAATGGTATCCACAGAGGGGTAAAGAGTATTCACAGAGGGGTAAAGAGTATACTGAACGAGAGTAAAAAGTATTCACAGAGGGGTAAAGAGTATACTGAACGAGAGTAAAGATTATTCACAGAGAGTAAACAGTATACTCACAGAGTAAACAGTATACTTACAGAGTAAAGAGTATTCACAGAGAGTAAAGAGTATTCACAGAGAGTAAAGAGTCTACTGACAGAGAGTAAAGAGTATTCACAGAGAGTAAAGAGTATTCACAGAGGGCTAAAGAGTATACTGAACAAGAGTAAAGAGTATTCACAGAGAGTAAACAGTATTCACAGAGAGTAAACAGTATTCACAGAGAGTAAAATGTATAATGACATGGAGTAAAGAGTATTCACAGAGGGGTAAATAGTATTCACAGAGAGTAAAGAGTATTCACAGAGAGTAAAGAGTCTACTGACAGAGAGTAAAGAGTATTCACAGAGAGTAAAGAGTATTCACAGAGGGGTAAAGAATATACTTACACAGACTAAAGAGTATACAGACAGAGAGTAAAGAGTATTCACAGAGAGGTAAATAGTATACTGAACGAGAGTAAAGAGTATACTGACAGAGATTAAAGAGTATTCACAGAGAGTAAAGAGTATTCACAGAGGGGTAAAGAGTATACTGAACGAGAGTACAGAGTATTCACAGAGGGGTAAAGAGTATACTGAATGAGAGTAAAGAGTATTCACAGAGAGTAAAGAGTATTCACAGAGAGTAAACAGTATACTGACAGGGAGTAAAGAGTATTCACAGAGGGGTAAAGAGTATACTGAACGAGAGTAAAGAGTATTCACAGAGAGTAAAGAGTATTCACAGAGAGTAAACAGTATACTCACAGAGAGTAAAGAGTATTCACAGAGAGTAAACAGTATACTCACAGAGAGCAAAAAGTATTCACATAGAGTTAACAGTATACCCCACAGAGAGTAAACAGTATACTCACAGAGAGTAAAGAGTATTCACAGAGAGTTGACAGTATACTCACAGAGAGTAAAGAGTATTCACATAGAGTTAACAGTATTGACAGAGAGTAAAGAGTATTCACAGAGAGTAAACAGTATACTCACAGAGAGTAAAGATATTCACATAGAGTAAACAGTATACTCACAGATAGTAAACAGTATACTTACAGAGTAAAGAGTATTCACAGAGAGTAAAGAGTTCACAGAGAGTAAAGAGTATTCACAGAGTGTAAAGAGTCTACTGACAGAGAGTAAAGAGTATTCACAGAGAGTAAAGAGTATTCACAGAGGGCTAAAGAGTATACTGAACAAGAGTAAAGAGTATTCACAGAGAGTAAACAGTATTCACAGAGAGTAAACAGTATTCACAGAGAGTAAACTGTATAATGACAGGGAGTAAAGAGTATTCACAGAGGGGTAAATAGTATTCACAGAGAGTAAAGAGTATTCACAGAGAGTAAAGAGTATTCACAGAGAGTAAAGAGTATTCACAGAGGGGTAAAGAGGATACAGACAGAGTAAATAGTATTCACAGAGAGTAAAGAGTATTGACAGCGAGTAAACAATATACTCAGAGAGTAAACAGTACACTCACAGAGAGTAAAGAGTATTCACATAGAGTAAAGAGTATTCACAGAGGGGTAAAGAGTATACTGAACGAGAGTAAAGAGTATTCACAGAGAGTAAACAGTATTCACAGAGATTAAAGAGTATTCACAGAGAGTAAACAGTATACTCACAGAGAGTAAAGAGTATTCACAGAGAGTTGACAGTATACTCACAGAGTAAACAGTATACTCACAGAGGGGTAAAGAGTATACTGAACGAGAGTAAAGATTATTCACAGAGAGTAAACAGTATACTCACATAGAGTAAACAGTATACTTAGAGTAAAGAGTATTCACAGAGAGTAAAGAGTTCACAGAGAGTAAAGAGTATTCACAGAGAGTAAAGAGTCTACTGACAGAGAGTAAAGAGTATTCACAGAGAGTAAAGAGTATTCAGAACAAGAGTAAAGAGTATTCACAGAGAGTAAACAGTATTCACAGAGAGTAAACAGTATTCACAGAGAGTAAACTGTATAATGACAGGGAGTAAAGAGTATTCACAGAGGGGTAAAGAGTATACTGAACGAGAGTACAGAGTATTCACAGAGGGGTAAAGAGTATACTGAATGAGAGTAAAGAGTATTCACAGAGAGTAAAGAGTATTCACAGAGAGTAAACAGTATACTGACAGGGAGTAAAGAGTATTCACAGAGGGGTAAAGAGTATACTGAACGAGAGTAAAGAGTATTCACAGAGAGTAAAGAGTATTCACAGAGGGGTAAAGAATATACTTACACAGACTAAAGAGTATACAGACAGAGAGTAAAGAGTATTCACAGAGAGGTAAAGAGTATACTGAACGAGAGTAAAGAGTATACTGACAGAGATTAAAGAGTATTCACAGAGAGTAAAGAGTATTCACAGAGGGGTAAAGAGTATACTGAACGAGAGTACAGAGTATTCACAGAGGGGTAAAGAGTATACTGAATGAGAGTAAAGAGTATTCACAGAGAGTAAACAGTATACTGACAGGGAGTAAAGAGTATTCACAGAGGGGTAAAGAGTATACTGAACGAGAGTAAAGAGTATTCACAGAGAGTAAACAGTATACTCACAGAGAGTAAAGAGTATTCACAGAGAGTAAACAGTATACTCACAGAGAGTAAAGAGTATTCACATAGAGTTAACAGTATACCCCACAGAGAGTAAACAGTATACTCACAGAGAGTAAAGAGTATTCACAGAGAGTTGACAGTATACTCACAGAGAGTAAAGAGTATTCACATAGAGTTAACAGTATTGACAGAGAGTAAAGAGTATTCACAGAGAGTAAACAGTATACTCACAGAGAGTAAAGATATTCACATAGAGTTAACATTATACTCACAGAGAGTTGGCAGTATACTCACAGAGAGTAAACAGTACACTCACAGAGAGTAAACAGTACACTCACAGAGAGTAAAGAGTATTCACATAGAGTAAAGAGTATTCACAGAGGGGTAAAGAGTATACTGAACGAGAGTAAAGAGTATTCACAGAGAGTAAACAGTATTCACAGAGATTAAAGAGTATTCACAGAGAGTAAACAGTATACTCACAGAGAGTAAAGAGTATTCACAGAGAGTTGACAGTATACTCACAGAGTAAACAGTATACTCACAGAGGGGTAAAGAGTATACTGAACGAGAGTAAAGATTATTCACAGAGAGTAAACAGTATACTCACATAGAGTAAACAGTATACTTAGAGTAAAGAGTATTCACAGAGAGTAAAGAGTTCACAGAGAGTAAAGAGTATTCACAGAGAGTAAAGAGTCTACTGACAGAGAGTAAAGAGTATTCACAGAGAGTAAAGAGTATTCACAGAGGGCTAAAGAGTATACTGAACAAGAGTAAAGAGTATTCACAGAGAGTAAAGAGTATTCACAGAGGGCTAAAGAGTATACTGAACAAGAGTAAAGAGTATTCACAGAGAGTAAACTGTATAATGACAGGGAGTAAAGAGTATTCACAGAGGGGTAAATAGTATTCACAGAGAGTAAAGAGTATTCACAGAGAGTAAAGAGTCTACTGACAGAGAGTAAAGAGTATTCACAGAGGGGTAAAGAATATACTTACACAGAGAGTATACTGACAGAGATATATTCACAGAGAGTAAAGAGTATTCACAGAGGGGTAAAGAGTATACTGAACGAGAGTACAGAGTAGTAAAGAGTATACACACAGAGAGTAAAGAGTATTCACAGAGAGTAAACAGTATACTGACAGGGAGTAAAGAGTATTCACAGAGGGGTAAAGAGTATACTGAAAGAGAGTAAAGAGTATTCACAGAGAGTAAAGAGTATTCACAGAGAGTAAACAGTATACTCACAGAGAGTAAAGAGTATTCACAGAGAGTAAACAGTATACTCACAGAGAGTAAAGAGTATTCACATAGAGTTAACAGTATACCCCACAGAGAGTAAACAGTATACTCACAGAGAGTAAAGAGTATTCACAGAGAGTTGACAGTATACTCACAGAGAGTAAAGAGTATTCACATAGAGTTAACAGTATTGACAGAGAGTAAAGAGTATTCACAGAGAGTAAACAGTATACTCACAGAGAGTAAAGATATTCACATAGAGTTAACATTATACTCACAGAGAGTTGACAGTATACTCACAGAGAGTAAACAGTATACTCACAGAGAGTAAACAGTATACTCACAGAGAGTAAACAGGATACTCACAGAGAGTAAACAGTATACTCACAGAGAGTAAACAGTATACTTACAGAGTAAAGAGTATTCACAGAGAGTAAAGAGTCTACTGACAGAGAGTAAAGAGTATTCACAGAGAGTAAAGAGTATTCACAGAGGGCTAAAGAGTATACTGAACAAGAGTAAAGAGTATTCACAGAGAGTAAACAGTATTCACAGAGAGTAAACTGTATAATGACAGGGAGTAAAGAGTATTCACAGAGGGGTAAATAGTATTCACAGAGAGTAAAGAGTATTCACAGAGAGTAAAGAGTATTCACAGAGGGGTAAAGAGGATACAGACAGAGTAAATAGTATTCACAGAGAGTAAAGAGTATTGACAGCGAGTAAACAATATACTCACAGAGAGTAAACAGTATTCACAGAGAGTAAACAGTATTCACAGAGAGTAAACAGTATTCACAGAGAGAAAAGAGTATTCACAGAGAGGTAAAGAGTATACTCACAGAGAGTAAACAGTATACTCACAGAGAGTAAACAGTACACTCACAGAGAGTAAACATTACACTCACAGAGAGTAAAGAGTATTCACAGAGAGTAAAGAGTATTCACAGAGGGGTAAAGAGTATACTGAACGAGAGTAAAGAGTATTCACAGAGAGTAAACAGTATTCACAGAGATATTCAAAGAGTAAAGAGTTCACAGAGAGTAAACAGTATACTCACAGAGAGTAAAGAGTCTACTGACAGAGAGTAAAGAGTATTCACAGAGAGTAAAGAGTATTCACAGAGGGCTAAAGAGTATACTGAACAAGAGTAAAGAGTATTCACAGAGAGTAAACAGTATTCACAGAGAGTAAACAGTATTCACAGAGAGTAAACTGTATAATGACAGGGAGTAAAGAGTATTCACAGAGGGGTAAATAGTATTCACAGAGAGTAAAGAGTATTCACAGAGAGTAAAGAGTCTACTGACAGAGAGTAAAGAGTATTCACAGAGGGGTAAAGAGTATACTTACACAGACTAAAGAGTATACAGACAGAGAGTAAAGAGTATTCACATAGGGGTAAAGAGTATACTGAACGAGAGTAAAGAGTATTCACAGAGAGTAAAGAGTATTCACAGAGGGGTAAAGAGTATACTGAACGAGAGTACAGAGTATTCACAGAGGGGTAAAGAGTATACTGAATGAGAGTAAAGAGTATTCACAGAGAGTAAAGAGTATTCACAGAGAGTAAACAGTATACTGACAGGGAGTAAAGAGTATTCACAGAAGGGTAAAGAGTATACTGAACGAGAGTAAAGAGTATTCACAGAGAGTTGACAGTATACTCACAGAGAGTAAAGAGTATTCACAGAGAGTAAACAGTATACTCACAGAGAGTAAACAGTATTCACAGAGAGCAAAGAGTATTCACAGAGAGAAAAGAGTATTCACAGAGAGTAAAGAGTATTCACAGAGAGTAAACAGTATACTCACAGAGAGTAAACAGTATACTCATAGAGAGTAAACAGTATACTCACAGAGAGTAAACAGTATACTCACAGAGAGTAAAGAGTATTCACATAGAGTTAACAGTATACCCCACAGAGAGTAAACAGTATACTCACAGAGAGTAAAGAGTATTCACAGAGAGTTGACAGTATACTCACAGAGAGTAAAGAGTATTCACAGAGAGTTGACAGTATACTCACAGAGAGTAAAGAGTATTCACATAGAGTTAACAGTATTGACAGAGAGTAAAGAGTATTCACAGAGAGTAAACAGTATACTCACAGAGAGTAAAGATATTCACATAGAGTTAACATTATACTCACAGAGAGTTGACAGTATACTCACAGAGAGTAAACAGTATACTCACAGAGAGTAAAGAGTATTCACAGAGAGTAAACAGTACACTCACAGAGAGTAAACAGTATACTCACAGAGAGTAAACAGTATACTCACAGAGAGTAAACAGTATACTCACAGAGACTGTAGAGAGCTGAGCTGCTGGAAGGTATTCCTCTCAATTCTCCTAATGTGGTTATACTGCAGGCCTCTACACACACACACACACACACACCCTGTTACTACAAAACAAGCAGTGAAACTGCAATACCAAAGCATAGACTCCTACTATTTCAGTCATGCCATTATCGGAACGTTGTTCTAACATACCATTATCGGAATGTTGTTCTAACATTCTGTTATTGGAACGTTGTTCTAACATTCTGTTATTGGAACGTTGTTCTAACATTCTGTTATTGGAACGTTGTTCTAACATTCTGTTATTGGAACGTTGTTCTAACATTCTGTTATTGGAACGCTGTTCTAACATTCTGTTATTGGAACGTTGTTCTAACATAGTGTTATTGGAACGTTGTTCTAACATTCTGTTATTGGAACGTTGTTCTAACATTCTGTTATTGGAACGTTGTTCTAACGTTCTGTTATTGGAACGTTGTTCTAACATTCTGTTATTGGAACGTTGTTCTAACGTTCTGTTATTGGAACGTTGTTCTAACATTCTGTTATTGGAACGTTGTTCTAACATTCTGTTATTGGAACGTTGTTCTAACATTCTGTTATTGGAACGTTGTTCTAACATTCTGTTATTGGAACGTTGTTCTAACATAGTGTTATTGGAACGTTGTTCTAACATTCTGTTATTGGAACGTTGTTCTAACATTCTGTTATTGGAACGTTGTTCTAACGTTCTGTTATTGGAACGTTGTTCTAACATTCTGTTATTGGAACGTTGTTCTAACGTTCTGTTATTGGAACGTTGTTCTAACATTCTGTTATTGGAACGTTGTTCTAACGTTCTGTTATTGGAACGTTGTTCTAACATTATGTTATTGGAACGTTGTTCTAACATTCTGTTATTGGAACGTTGTTCTAAGCTTCAACCATTACACCATGTTGACTCACATTTCCTGCAGGGCAGAGCAGTGATAGAAGCTGGGAAGATCCTCTATCTGATTATGAGACAACTCGCTGTGAACACACAGGCAAAAATATCATTATAGTGTAATCTGGGGTTTCAGACCCATGTCAGAGGTAAGCAATTCTGTGGGTTTGGGATTTTATCAATTGGAGCATTTAGGGGGTACTGTTAAATTGAATTGTGTGTGTGCACATTCTTTCGTTCAAAGTACTCACAGTACTCTGAGGCGGAGTAGCTGCTGACACAACCGCTGAGGAAGAGTAGAGAGACCAGCCCTGGTCAATGTCCTAGAGAGAGGAGAGAGAGGGGGGAGTGAGAGACAGAAGAGGGTATTTGAGTATTGTAGTGATTGTTTAGGTCAAGGGAAGCCAGTTGATTCTTCTGTCTCTGTGATACTAACACAGTGAGACAGCTAGCTCAATAGGCTGACACGAACCGGACCACTGCTGGCTTGCCACAAGCTAAGCAGGGTTGGGACTAGTTGGTCCCTGGATGGGAGACCAGATTTGGCTGGAACTGGTGTTGTAAGGCTAGTTGTGGGCCCTCTTCCCTCTAGTCTAAGAGATCCTAATGCCCCAGAACTTTCTCAACGTCAATGCATGTGTGTGCTCTGTCATTCCCTCCCAGAGCCTCTGTCGTACCCTTCTAGAGCCCCCGTTGTACCCTTCTAGAGCCTGTCACACCCTCCCAGAGCCTGTCGTACCCTCCCAGAGCCTCTGTCGTACCCTTCTAGGGCCCCTGTTGTACCCTCCCAGAGCTTGCCGTACCTTCCCAGAGCCTGTCGTACCCTCCCAGAGCCTGGCATACCCTCCCAGAGCTTGTCGTACCCTCCCAGAGCCTGTCGTACCTTCCCAGAGCCTGTCGTACCCTCCCAGAGCTTGTCGTACCTTCCCAGAGCCTGTCGTACCCTCCCAGAGCTTGTCGTACCTTCCCAGAGCCTGTCGTACCCTCCCAGAGCCTGTCGTACCCTCCCAGAGCCTGTCATACCCTCCCAGAGCTTGTCGTACCCTCCCAGAGCCTGTCGTACCCTCCCAGAGCCTGTCGTACCCTCCCAGAGCTTGGCGTACCCTCCCAGAGCTTGGCGTACCCTCCCAGAGCTTGGCGTACCCTCCCAGAGCTTGTCGTACCCTCCCAGAGCTTGTCGTACCCTCCCAGAGCCTGTCGTACCCTCCCAGAGCCTGTCGTACCCTCCCAGAGCTTGTCGTACCCTCCCAGAGCCTGTCGTACCCTCCCAGTGCCTGTCGTACCCTCCCAGTGCCTGTCGTACCCTCCCAGAGCTTCTGTGGCTAGTTAGCTACCTGATGGTACAACTCTCCCCTCTCTCTCCTCCTTCTATTTCTGTCTCCGTTCCCATTCTCTGAGACACTCATTAGGTAGGGGAGACTGAGCCCCTGCACTCATTACAGCAGTAGTGTGTGTGTGTGTGTGTGTGTGTGTGTGTGTGTGTGTGTGTGTGTGTGTGTGTGTGTGTGTGTGTGTGTGTGTGTGTGTGTGTTTGTGTGTGTGTGTTTGTGTGTGTGTGTGTGTGTCTGTGTGTGTGTCTGTGTGTGTGTCTGTGTGTGTGTCTCTCTCTCTTACAGTGTTTCCAGGCTGGTGGTTCCTTTCAGGTCGGGGAAATCTCGTATCTGGGTCGCCCCGTTTAGGGAGCTGGAGAGGGACGCGCTGGTTAGTTAGATGGTATACACACTCATGTGGTCTGCTATATCCAAGACACACATCCAAAAGTCATATTGTCAGACTGGAGAAGGAACCTCATTACTTACAGGGTATGAAGCTTAGGTAAAAACTGGAAAGCGGATCTTCCCACAGACTGGATGGGATTCTCATAGAAGTGACTGAGGAAGAGGTCATGTTATTTATTTCACCAAGGCCTTTGTCTACGTGCACTTGTGTGTGTGTGTGTGTTTATGTGTATTAATCAGTTTATGTGTGTGTGTGTTTATCAGTGTGTGTGGGTACTAACATGGTCTGTAGCTGGCGGTTTCCCATGAAGGCTCTCTCAGGGATCGCTCTGATGTTGTTGTGGTGGAACCCACTAGGACACACACACACACACACACACGTCAGAGCATCTGCTAACTGCGAGAGAAATCATAGCCCTCCCCTCGGTGTGCAGCTATTGAGGTTTGAGATGTTGTATCCTGCATTAAAACCACTGATAAAATATGATATAAATATAACATAAACCACTGATCCTGATCACAGAGACATATGATAGTCAAGCAGGCAACTGTGTGTCTGTGTGTGTGTGTGTGTGTGTGTGTGTGTGTCTGTGTGTGTCTGTGTGTGTGTGTGTGTGTGTGTGTGTGTGTCTGTGTCTGTGTGTGTCTGTGTCTGTCTGTGTCTGTGTGTGTCTGTGTGTGTGTGTGTGTGTCTGTGTCTGTCTGTGTCTGTGTGTGTCTGTGTGTGTCTGTGTGTGTCTGTGTCTGTCTGTGTCTGTGTGTGTCTGTGTGTGTGTGTGTGTGTGTGTGTGTGTGCGTGTGCGTGTGCGTGTGTGTGTGTGTGTGTGTGTACTCACAGTTCCTGAAGCTTTGCCAGGGTCCTGATGGCTGTAGGAAACTCTGGTAGATCATTGTAGTTCAGATCCCTGAGAGGGGAGATAGGAAGAGATAGAGAGGGGGAGATAGGTAGAGAGACAGGGAGACAATGGGAGAGGGGGAGATAGGAAGAGAGAGAGTGAGGGGGAGATAGGTAGAGAGACAGGGAGACAAAGGGAGAGATAGGAAGAGAGAGAGGGAGAGCGAGGGGGAGATAGACAGGGAGACAGAGGGGGAGATAGGTAGAGAGACAGGGAGACAAAGGGGAGGGGGAGATATGAAGAGATAGAGGGAGAGAGATAGAGACGGGAGATAGGTATAGAGACAGGGAGACGAAGGGAGAGAGATAGCGAGGGGGAGATAGGTAGAGAGACAGGGAGACAAAGGGGAGGGGGAGATAGGAAGAGATAGAGGGAGAGAGATGGGGAGGGGGAGATAGGAAGAGATAGAGGGAGAGAGAGAGGGGGGAGATAGGATGAGAGAGAGGGAGAAATAGAGAGGAGAGGGAGATGAACCTGGAGAAGAGTCCCCTTAGCAAGCTGGTCCTGGGGCTCTATTCACAAACACACCCAACAGAGCCCCAGGACAGCAGCACAATTAGACCCAACCAAATCATGAGAAAACAAAAAGATAATTACTTGACACATTGGAAAGAATTAACAACAAAACAGAGCAAACTAGAATGCTAACATGAAGCTTGTTGATTAACTTGTTAGATACATTCTGTATCTGCCTTTAACATCTCAAATCAAACCAAAGTTTGTCATGTACGCTGAATACAACAGGTGTAGTAGACCTCACAGTGAAATGCTGAATACAACAGGTGTAGTAGACCTCACAGTGAAATGCTGAATACAACAGGTGTAATAGACCTTACAGTGAAATGCTGAATACAACAGGTGTAGTAGACCTTACAGTGAAATGCTGAATACAACAGGTGTAGTAGACCTCACAGTGAAATGCTGAATACAACAGGTGTAGTAGACCTTACAGTGAAATGCTGAATACAACAGGTGTAGTAGACCTCACAGTGAAATGCTGAATACAACAGGTGTAGTAGACCTCACAGTGAACTGCTGAATACAACAGATGTAGTAGACCTCACAGTGAAATGCTGAATACAACAGGTGTAGTAGACCTTACAGTGAAATGCTTACTTACAGGCTCTAACCAATAGTGCAATTAAGGTATTAGGTGAACAATAGATAAGTAAAGAAATAAAACAACAGTAAAAAGACAGGCTATATACAGTAGAGAGGCTATATACAGTAGATAGGCTATATACAGTAGTGAGGCTATATACAGTAGAGAGGCTATATACAGTAGAGAGGCTATATACAGTAGAGAGACTGTATACAGTAGAGACTATATACAGTAGAGAGGCTATATACAGTAGAGAGGCTGTATACAGTAGAGAGGCTATATACAGTAGAGAGTCTATATACAGTAGTGAGGCTATAACAGTAGAGAGGCTCTATACAGTAGAGAAGTTATATACAGTAGAGAGGCTATATACAGTAGAGGCTATATACAGTAGAGAGGCTATATACAGTAGAGAGGCTATATACAGTAGAGGCTATATACAGTAGAGAGGCTATATACAGTAGAGAAGCTCTATACAGTAGAGAGGCTATATACAGTAGAGAAGCTATATACAGTAGAGGCTATGTACAGTAGAGAGTCTATATACAGTAGAGAGTCTATATACATTATAGAGGCTGTATACAGTAGAGAGGCTATATACATTATAGAGGCTATATACAGTAGAGAAGCTATATACAGTAGACAGGCTATATACAGTAGAGAGGCTATATACAGTAGAGGCTATATACAGTAGAGAGGCTATATACAGTGGCGAGGCTATATACAGTAGAGAGGTTATGACAGTAGAGGCTATATACAGTAGAGATGTTATAACAGTAGAGAGGCTATATACAGTAGAGAGGATATATACAGTAGAGAGGTTATAACAGTAGAGAGGCTATATACAGTAGAGAGGTTATAACAGTCGAGAGGCTATATACAGTAGAGAGGCTATATGTAGTAGAGAGGTTATAACAGTCGAGAGGCTATATACAGTAGAGAGGCTATATACAGTAGAGTGGCTATATACAGTAGAGGCTATATACAGTAGAGAGGTTATAACAGTAGAGAGGCTGTATACAGTAGAGGGGCTATATACAGTAGAGGCTATATACAGTAGAGAGGTTATATACAGTAGAGAGGCTCTATACAGTAGAGAGGCTATATACAGTAGAGAGGCTATAGAGAGGCTATATACCGTAGAGAGGCTCTATACAGTAGAGAGGTTAAAACAGTAGAGAGGCTATATACAGTAGAGAGGCTATATACAGTAGAGGCTATATACAGTAGAGAGGCTATATACAGTAGAGGCTATATACAGTAGAGGCTATATACAGTAGAGAGGTTATATACAGTAGAGAGGCTCTATACAGTAGAGAGGCTATATACAGTAGAGAGGCTATAGAGAGGCTATATACCGTAGAGAGGCTCTATACAGTAGAGAGGTTATAACAGTAGAGAGGCTATATACAGTAGAGAGGCTATATACAGTAGAGAGGCTATATACAGTAGAGAGTCTATATACAGTAGAGGCTCTATACAGTAGAGGTTATAACAGTAGAGAGGCTATATACAGTAGAGAGGCTATATACAGTAGAGAGGCTATATACAGTAGAGAGGCTATATACAGTAGAGAGGCTATATACAGTAGAGAGGCTATATACAGTAGAGAGGCTATATACAGTAGAGGGGCTATATATAGTCGAGGGGCTATATACAGTAGAGGGGCTATATACAGTGGAGAGGCTATATACAGCAGAGGGGCTATATACAGTAGAGAGGCTATATACAGTAGAGGGGCTATATACAGTAGAGAGGCTATATACAGTAGAGAGGCTATATACAGTAGAGAGGCTATATACAGTAGTGAGGCTGTATACAGTAGAGAGGCTATATACAGTAGAGGCTATATACAGCAGAGGGGCTATATACAGTAGAGATGCTATATACAGTAGAGAGGCTATATACAGTAGAGAGGCTATATACCGTAGAGAGGCTCTATACAGTAGAGAGGTTATAACAGTAGAGAGGCTATATACAGTAGAGAGGCTATATACAGTAGAGAGGCTATATACAGTAGAGAGGCTATATACAGTAGAGAGGCTGTATACAGTAGAGAGGCTATTTACAGTAGAGGGGCTATATACAGTAGAGAGGATATAGACAGTAGAGGGGCTATATACAGTAGAGAGGCTATATACAGTAGAGAGGCTCTATACAGTAGAGGTTATATACAGTAGCGAGGCTATATACAGTAGAGAGGCTCTATACAGTAGAGGTTATATACAGTAGCGAGGCTACATACAGACACTGGTTAATCAGGCTGATTGAGGTAGTATGTACATGTAGATATGGTTAAAGTGACTATGCATATATGATAAACAGAGAGTAGCAGCAGTGTAAAAGGGGGGTTGGGGGGGGACACACAATGCAAATAGTCCTGGTAGCCATTTGATTACCTGTTCAGGAGTCTTATGGATTGGGGGTAGAAGCTGTTTAGAAGCCTCATGGACCTAGACTTGGTGCTCTGGTACCACTTGCCATGCGGTAGTAGAGAGAACAGTCTATGACTGGGGTGGCTGGGGTCTTAGACAATTTTTAGGGCCTTCCTCTGACACCGCCTTGTGTAGAGGTCCTGGATGACAGGCAGCTTAGCCCCAGTGATGTACTGGGCAGTACGCATTACTCTCTGTAGTGCCTTGCAGTCGGAGGCCGAGCAGTTGCCATTCCAGGCAGTGATGCAACCGGTCAGGATGCTCTTGATGTTGCAGCTGTATAACCTTTGGGGGCGTGCTCGGTCCTCCAAGGATTTAGGGGGAATAGGTTTTGTCGTGCCCTCTTCATGACTGTCTTGGTGTGTTTGGACCATTCTAGTTTGTTGTTGATGTGGACACCTAGGAACTTGAAGCTCTCAACCTGCTCCACTGTAGCCCCGTTGATGAGATTGGGGGGCGTGTTCGGTCCTCCTTTTCCTGTAGTCCACAATCATCTCCTTAGTCTTGATTACTTTGAGGGATAGGTTGTTATTCTGGCACCACCCGGCCAGGTCTCTGACCTCCCTATAGTCTCGTCGCAAACGTAATGATGGTGTTGGAGTCGTGCCTGGCCATGCAGTCGTGGGTGAACAGGGAGTACAGGAGGGGACTGAGCACGCACCCCTGAGTGTGTGTGTGTGTTTTTTTTTTTTTTTTTTTACTCACAGTGTCTCCAGACTGAGCAAACCTTGGAAACACCTCTCTCCCATCGTCTGGATCTGGTTGTTATGGAGATGACTATGCACAGAAAGACAGCCAATCACAATAAAGGAAAGACTTTTCAACCAATCACAGTTAAAACACACATCTCAACACGACTGACCTCAGAAAGACAACAGACACATTGTCAGATAACAGACAGACACATAAACCCCCTCTAATCCCCCCGCCCACACACACAACCAGAGGGTACTCACAGTACGACCAGTGATAAATCCCAGCCCACACACAACCAGAGGGTACTCACAGTACGACCAGTGATGAGAGGTTGCTAAATGCATGGTCAGGTATGTGAGTGATATGGTTGAGAGCGAGGGTCATAGCTTGTAGGGCCGGCAGAGAGTCCAGAGCAGAGACAGGGATCTCTGTTAAACTGTTATCATCCAACCACAGGTGTCTTAGAGACCTAAGACCACCTAGTGACCGCGCAGGCACCTCAGATAACAGGTTAGCATCCAGACGCCTGGAGGAGAGAAGGGGAGGGGAGAGGGGGGAGAAGAGGTGAGGGGAGGAGATTGGAGAGGAGGGGAGAAGAGAAGAGGTGAGGGGTGAAGAGGTGAGGTGAGGAGATTGGAGAGGAGAGGAGATTGGAGAGAGAGGAGAGGAGAGGAGATTGGAGAGGAGAGGAGAGGAGAGGAGAGGAGAGGAGAGGAGAGGAGAGGAGAGGAGAGGAGAGGAGAGGAGAGGGGAGGGGAGAACAAAGGGTCATTGAATTCATATCAATACATCTTGATGACATTTATCACCTCATTTATCACCTCATTTATCACCTCATTTAGAGTCTCTTTGAATCATTTTATGGACATCAGATAATTAACTGGGGGGATTTCAATTAACGCTCTATCTGAATGCATGCTCTGAATAATGCTCTGTCTGAATGCATGCTCTGTCTGAATACATGCTCTGAATAATGCTCTGTCTGAATGCATGCTCTGAATAATGCTCTGTCTGAATGTATGCTCTGAATAATGCTCTGTCTGAATGTATGCTCTGAATAATGCTCTGTCTGAATGCATGCTCTGAATAATGCTCTGTCTGAATGTATGCTCTGAATAATGCTCTGTCTGAATGTATGCTCTGAATAATGCTCTGTCTGAATGCATGCTCTGAATAATGCTCTATCTGAATAATGCTCTGTCTGAATACATACTCTGAATAATGCTCTATCTGAATAATGCTCTATCTGAATACATACTCTGAATAATGCTCTATCTGAATACATACTCTGAATAATGCTCTATCTGAATGCATACTCTGAATATATGCTCTGTCTGAATACATGCTCTATCTGAATACATGCTCTGAATTCATGCTCTATCGGTCTTTTGGTCAACACCTATCCACTCTGACACTAACTCAGTGTAATCATATAACTCGTTCAAAAATCCCTATGGGATTTCACATCGGAGTTCAGACAAATGAATTAACTTAAAGAGGCTTGATTCTTCCTTTGAACCCAACAGATGTATAACTGACTTCCTCTCCTTGTTCGTTCGGCGGTCGACATCACCGGCTTTCTAGCCACCGCCGATCCACTTTTCATTTTCCATTTGTTCTGTCTTTGTCATGATCACATCCTGGCTTCACGTTGTCAATATACTTGTTTATTATTTAACCCCCTGTTCTACATGCTGTATTTGTGAGTGTTTGTTGTATTGTGGTTCGTGTTGTGTGGCCGTGCATTTTTACGTGTCATGTTTGAATGTTTTGAGTAAAGTGTTTTACTACTCATATCTGCTGTCCTGCGCCTGACTCATCTCACCAGCTACACACGGACGCCTTTACAACTGCTTTAGTCACCTCTATCTGAAACTCACAACGTGAACCTGAAAGGATTTCATATCGGACTTCAGACAAACTATACTGAATACAAATATAAACGCAACATGCAACAATTTATAAGATTTTACTGAGTTACAGTCAATAAGGAAATCAGTCAACTGAAATAAATTCATTAGGTCCTAATCTATGGATTTAACATGAACGGGAATACAGATATGCATCTGTTGGTCACAGATACTTTAAAAGAAAATGGGCCTCAGGATCTCGTCACTGTATCTCTGCGCATTCAATCTGCCATTGATAAAATTCAATTGTGTTCATTGTCTATAGTTTATGCCTGCCCATACCATAACCCTGCCACCATGAGGCACTCTGTTAACGATGATTACAACAGCAAATCGCTCACCCACATAACGCCATAGACGTGGCCTGTGGTTGTGAGGCCGGTTGGACGTACAGCCAAATTCTCTAAAACAACGTTGGAGGCGGCTTATGGTAGAGACATAAACATTCAATTGTCTGGCAACAGCTCTGGTGGACATTTACAGACTACTTATATACTGTATTTAGTGATTTCAGAAAGTATTCACACCCCTTGACTTTTTCCACATTTTGTTGTTTTACAAAGTGGGATTAAAATTGATTTAATTGTCATTTAATGTCAATCATCTCTACAAAAAACTCTGCAATATTAAAGTGAAAGAAAAATTCTAACATTAAAACTTAATGGAATAGAAAACAGGAATATATTCAACCCCCTGAGTCAATGACAGAATCACATTTGATTACAGCTGTAAATCTATAAGAGCTTTGCATACCTGGATTGTACTATATTGGCCCGTTATTGTAAAAATACATTTTGTTCAAGCTATTTCAAGTTTCTAGACAGCCATTTTCATGTCTTGCCATAGATTTTCAAGCCAATTTATGTTAAAACTTGCTTCTTGCTTCTTCGACCCACTCTCTCTACCGCACCTGCTGTATCGAACTCTGAATGCTCGTCTATGAAAAGCCAACTGACATTTACTGCTGACCTGTTTCACCCTCTATAAACACGGATTATTATTTGACCCTGTTGGTCATCTATGAATGTTTGAACATCTTGAAAAACAATCTGGCCTTTTAATGGCCATGTACTGTTATAATCTCCACCCGACACAGCCAGAAGAGGACTGGCCACCCCTCAGAGCCTGGTTCCTCTCTAGGTTTCTTCATAGGTTCCAGCCTTTCTATGGAGTTTTAACTAGCCACAGTGCTTCTACATCTGCATTGCTTGCTGTTTGGGGTTTTAGGCTGGGTTTCTGTATAAGAACTTTGTGGCATCTGCTGATGCAAAAGGGGCTTTATAAACTTCATGAAAGTTGTTGTAGCAGTAGTATTTATTAGTATTTAGTATTTATTAGTCCAAAGGTAAAACTTTATGAAAGTCATTGTAGAAATAGTATTTATTTGTGTTTAGTATTATTAGTGTTTAGTATTTAGTATTTATTCGTATTTATTCGTTTTAGTATGTATTAGTATTTAGTATTTCTTAGTATTTAGTATGTATTAGTATTTATTCGTTTTTAGTATGTATTAGTATTTAGTATTTCTTAGTATTTAGTATTTCTTAGTATTTAGTATGTCTTAGTATTTAGTATTTCTTAGTATATAGTATTTCTTAGTATTTAGTATGTATTAGTATTTAGTATTTTAGTATGTATTAGTATTTAGTATTTATTAGTATTTAGTATTTCTTAGTGTTTAGTATTTATTAGTCTAGAGGTAAAACTTTATGAAAGTCATTGTAGAAATAATATTTATTAGTGTTTAGTATTATTAGTGTTTAGTATTTATTAATATTTAGTATATATTAGTATTTAGTATGCATTAGTGTTTAGTATTTATTAGTCCAGAGGTAAAACTTTCTGAAAGTCATTGTAGAAATAGTATTTATTAGTGTTTAGTATTTATTAGTGTTTAGTATTTATTAGTGTTTAGTATTCATTAGTATTTAGTATTTATTAGTATTTAGTATTTATTAGTATTTAGTGTTTATTAATATTTAGTATTTATTAGTGTTTAGTATTTATTAGTATTTAGTATTTATTAGTATTTAGCATTTATTAGTATTTAGTATTTATTAATATTTATTAGTATTTAGTATTTATTAGTATTTAGTGTTTATTAATATTTAGTATTTATTAGTGTTTAGTATTTATTAGTATTTAGTATGTATTAGTATTTAGTATTTATTAGTATTTAGTATTTATTCGTCTAGAGGTAAAGATAGATTACGTCTTTACTGTCGCTGCCTCACACACACGTAAAACACACCAGGTTAGGAGTGTGTCTGTGTGTCTGTGTGTGTGTGTGTGTGTGTGTGTGTGTGTGTGTGTGTGTGTGTGTGTGTGTGTGTGTGTGTGTGTGTGTGCGTGTGTGCGCGTGCGTGCGCGTGCGTGCGCGTGCGTGTGTTACTCACAGAGACAGCAGGTTGGGTAGATTCCATGGAATGTCATTGGGAAGTCTTTCCAGCTGATTATTCTGAAGCATCCTGTGAACCAGACAACAACATTAGTATCTTTTTATTTATTTTATTTCACCTTTATTTAACCAGGTAGGCTAGTTGAGAACACCTTTATTTAACCAGGTAGGCTAGTTGAGAACACCTTTATTTAACCAGGTAGGCAAGTTGAGAACACCTTTATTTAACCAGGTAGGCAAGTTGAGAACACCTTTATTTAACCAGGTAGGCAAGTTGAGAACACCTTTATTTAACCAGGTAGGCTAGTTGAGAACACCTTTATTTAACCAGGTAGGCTAGTTGAGAACACCTTTATTTAACCAGGTAGGCTAGTTGAGATCACCTTTATTTAACCAGGTAGGCCAGTTGAGAACACCTTTATGTAACCAGGTAGGCAAGTTGAGAACACCTTTATTTAACCAGGTAGGCTAGTTGAGAACACCTTTATTTAACCAGGTAGGCTAGTTGAGATCACCTTTATTTAACCAGGTAGGCAAGTTGAGAACACCTTTATTTAACCAGGTAGGCCAGTTGAGAACACCTTTATTTAACCAGGTAGGCCAGTTGAGAACACCTTTATTTAACCAGGTAGGCCAGTTGAGAACACCTTTATTTAACCAGGTAGGCAAGTTGAGAACACCTTTATTTAACCAGGTAGGCCAGTTGAGAACACCTTTATGTAACCAGGTAGGCTAGTTGAGAACACCTTTATTTAACCAGGTAGGCTAGTTGAGATCACCTTTATTTAACCAGGTAGGCCAGTTGAGAACACCTTTATTTAACCAGGTAGGCCAGTTGAGATCACCTTTATTTAACCAGGTAGGCCAGTTGAGAACACCTTTATTTAACCAGGTAGGCTAGTTGAGAACACCTTTATTTAACCAGGTAGGCCAGTTGAGAACACCTTTATTTAACCAGGTAGGCAAGTTGAGAACACCTTTATTTAACCAGGTAGGCAAGTTGAGAACACCTTTATTTAACCAGGTAGGCAAGTTGAGAACAAGTTCTCATTTACAATTGCGACCTGGCCAAGATAAAGCAAAGCAGTTCGACACATACAACAACACAGAATTACACATCTACTGAGTTACAGTTCATATGAGGAAATCAGTCCATTTGAATAAATTCATTTTGCCCTAATCTAAAGATGTCACATGACTGGGAATACAGATATGCATCATAAAATGACATACCCAAATCTAACTGCCTGTACCTCAGGACCTGACGCAAGGATATACATATTCTTGGTACCATTTGAAAGGAAACACTTTGAAGTTTGTGGAAATGTGAAAGGAATGTAGGAGAATATAACACATTAGATCTGGTAAAAGATAATACAAACAAAACTACACTACATTTTTATCTCTGGGACCGTCAGGATGACAGCCAGATTACTGAATGTAAGTACATTATTTACCTTCAGAGGTGAATGTATCAAACCAGTTGCCATGATAAAAGTGTGTTGTTGTTGTGCACTCTCCTCACACAATAGCCTGGTATTTTCTCACTGTTAAAGCTACGGTAAATTGGACAGTGCAGTTAGATTAACAATAATTTAAGATCTTTCTGCCCATATAAGACAATGTCAATGTCCCAGAAAATTTGCTGTTGTTTACAATGTCATTCTAGTCACATTAGCGCACGTTAGCAACAACCGTTCCGGTTTAGAAGCACGCTGTCATGCAAGTCAACCCAGAGCATCCCAAACATGCTCAATGTGGGTGACATGTCTGGTGAGTATGCAGGCCATGGAAGAACTGGGACATTTTCAGCTTCCAGGAATTGTGTACAGATCCTTGTGACACGGGGCCCTGCATTATCATTCTGCAACATGAGGTGATGGGGCAGATGAAGGGCAAGACAATGTTCCTAAGGATCTCATCAAGCGCCAAGACAACAGGACTAACAGTGACGTGCTTGGTAAACAACAGGACTAATAGTGACATGCTTGGTAAACAACAGGACTAATAGTGACATGCTTGGTAAACAACAGGACTAACAGTGACATGCTTGGTAAACAACAGGACTAATAGTGACATGCTTGGTAAACAACAGGACTAATAGTGACATGCTTGGTAAACAACAGGACTAACAGTGACGTGCTTGGTAAACAACAGGACTAACAGTGATGTGCTTGGTAAACAACAGGACTAACAGTGACATGCTTGGTAAACAACAGGACTAACAGTGACGTGCTTGGTAAACAACAGGACTAATAGTGACATGCTTGGTAAACAACAGGACTAATAGTGATGTGCTTGGTAAACAACAGGACTAACAGTGACATGCTTGGTAAACAACAGGACTAATAGTGATGTGCTTGGTAAACAACAGGACTAACAGTGACATGCTTGGTAAACAACAGGACTAACAGTGACGTGCTTGGTAAACAACAGGACTAATAGTGACATGCTTGGTAAACAACAGGACTAATAGTGACATGCTTGGTAAACAACAGGACTAACAGTGACATGCTTGGTAAACAACAGGACTAACAGTGATGTGCTTGGTAAACAACAGGACTAACAGTGACATGCTTGGTAAACAACAGGACTAACAGTGACGTGCTTGGTAAACAACAGGACTAATAGTGACATGCTTGGTAAACAACAGGACTAATAGTGACATGCTTGGTAAACAACAGGACTAATAGTGATGTGCTTGGTAAACAACAGGACTAACAGTGACATGCTTGGTAAACAACAGGACTAATAGTGATGTGCTTGGTAAACAACAGGACTAACAGTGACATGCTTGGTAAACAACAGGACTAACAGTGACGTGCTTGGTAAACAACAGGACTAATAGTGACATGCTTGGTAAACAACAGGACTAATAGTGACATGCTTGGTAAACAACAGGACTAATAGTGATGTGCTTGGTAAACAACAGGACTAACAGTGACATGCTTGGTAAACAACAGGACTAACAGTGATGTGCTTGGTAAACAACAACTGCTCGTACGGCCCAGTGCATCACTGGGGCCAAGCTTCATGCCATCCAGAACCACTATACCGGAGCGCCAGGTCTAGGTCCAAGAGGCTTCTAAACAGCTTCTACCCCCGAGCCATACGACTCCTGAACACCTAAACAAATGGCTACCCAGACTATTTGCATTGACCCTCCCCTCTTGTACACCACTGCTACTCTCTGATGTTGTCATCTATAGTCACTGTAATAACTCTTCCTTATACATATTACCTCAACTAACTGGTGCCCTCCGCACATTGACTCTGTACCGTAATACCATGTATATAACCTCCACATTGATTCTGTACCGGTACCCCCTGTATATAGCCTCCACATTGACTCTGTACCGGTACCCCCTGTATATAGCCTCCACATTGATTCTGTACCGGTACCCCCTGTATATAACCTCCACATTGACTCTGTACCGGTACCCCCTGTATATAACCTCCACATTGATTCTGTACCGGTACCCCCTGTATATAGCCTCCACATTGACTCTGTACCGGTACCCCCTGTATATAGCCTCCACATTGATTCTGTACCGGTACCCCCTGTATATAGCCTCCACATTGACTCTGTACCGGTACCCCCTGTATATAACCTCCACATTGACTCTGTACCGGTACCCCCTGTATATAGTCTCCACATTGACTCTGTACCAGTACCCCCTGTATATAGCCTCCACATTGACTCTGTACCGGTACCCCCTGTATATAGCCTCCACATTGACTCTGTACCGGTACCTCCTGTATATAGCCTCCACATTGACTCTGTACCAGTACCCCCTGTATATAGCCTCCACATTGACTCTGTACCGGTACCCCCTGTATATAGTCTCCACATTGACTCTGTACCGGTACCCCCTGTATATAGTCTCCACATTGACTCTGTACCGTAACACCCTGTATATAGCCTCCACATTGACTCTGTACTGTAATACCCTGTATATAGTCTCCACATTGACTCTGTACCGGTACCCCCTGTATATAGTCTCCACATTGACTCTGTACCGGTACCCCCTGTATATAGCCTCCACAATGACTCTGTACCGGTACCCCCTGTATATAGCCTCCACATTGACTCTGTACCGGTACCCCCTGTATATAGCCTCCACATTGACTCTGTACCGTAACACCCTGTATATAGTCTCCACATTGACTCTGTACCGGTACCCCCTGTATACAGCCTCCACATTGACTCTGTACCAGTACCCCCTGTATATAGCCTCCACATTGACTCTGTACCGGTACCCCCTGTATATAGTCTCCACATTGACTCTGTACCGGTACCCCCTGTATATAGTCTCCACATTGACTCTGTACCGTAACACCCTGTATATAGCCTCCACATTGACTCTGTACTGTAATACCCTGTATATAGTCTCCACATTGACTCTGTACCGGTACCCCCTGTATATAGTCTCCACATTGACTCTGTACCGGTACCCCCTGTATATAGCCTCCACAATGACTCTGTACCGGTACCCCCTGTATATAGCCTCCACATTGACTCTGTACCGGTACCCCCTGTATATAGCCTCCACATTGACTCTGTACCGTAACACCCTGTATATAGTCTCCACATTGACTCTGTACCGGTACCCCCTGTATACAGCCTCCACATTGACTCTGTACCAGTACCCCCTGTATATAGCCTCCACATTGACTCTGTACCGGTACCCCCTGTATATAGTCTCCACATTGACTCTGTACCGGTACCCCCTGTATATAGTCTCCACATTGACTCTGTACCGTAACACCCTGTATATAGCCTCCACATTGACTCTGTACTGTAATACCCTGTATATAGTCTCCACATTGACTCTGTACCGGTACCCCCTGTATATAGTCTCCACATTGACTCTGTACCGGTACCCCCTGTATATAGCCTCCACAATGACTCTGTACCGGTACCCCCTGTATATAGCCTCCACATTGACTCTGTACCGGTACCCCCTGTATACAGCCTCCACATTGACTCTGTACCGGTACCCCCTGTATATAGCCTCCACATTGACTCTGTACCGGTACCCCCTGTATATAGCCTCCACATTGACTCTGTACCATAATACCCTGTATATAGTCTCCACATTGACTCTGTACCGGTACCCCCTGTATATAGCCTCCACATTGACTCTGTACCGTAATACCCTGTATATAGTCTCCACATTGACTCTGTACCGGTACCCCCTGTATATAGCCTCCACATTGACTCTGTATCGGTACCCCCTGTATATAGCCTCGCTATTGTTATTTTACTACTGCTCTTTAATTACTTATTACTTTTATTTCTTATTCTTAGTCATATTTTTTTTTACTGAATTGTTGGTTAGGGGCTCGTAAGTAGGCGTTTCACTGTAAGGTATTTGGCGCATTAGACTAATACAATTTGATTTGATTTTGAAGGTATCTCTGTGCATTCAGATTGGATTTTGTTGTCCGTAGATAATGCCTGCCCATACCATAACCCCACCGCCACCACGACGTTGACATCAGTAAACCCCTCACCCACATGACGCCATCTGTCCGGTACAGTTGAAAACGGCATTCATCCATGAAGAGCTCACTTCTCCAGCGTACCAGTGGCCATCGAAGGTGAGCATTTTCCCACTGAAGTCGGTTACAACGCCGAACTGCAGTCAGGTCAAGACGACGAGCACGCAGATGAGCTTCCCTGAGATGGTTTCTGACAGTTTGTGCAGAAATTCTACGGTTGTGCAAACCCCCAGTTTAATCAGCTGTCCGGGTGGCTGGTCTCAGACGATCCCACAGGTAAAGAAGCCGGAAGTGGAGGTCCTGGGCTGGCGTGTTTACACTTGGTCTGCGGTTGTGACAAGTTCTCTAAAGCAACGTTGGACGTGGTTCATGGTAGAGAAATGAACATAAAATTATCTGGCAACATTCCTGCAGTCAGCTTGCCAATTGCACGCTCCCTCAAAACTTGAGACATCTGTGGAATTGTGTTGTATAACAAAACTGCACATTTTACAGTGGCCTTTTATTGACCCCAGTGGAAAGTGCACCTGTGTAATGATCATGCTGTTAAATCAGCTTCTTGATATGCCAACCAGCATATATGTTAGAGTAACAGACGCAACTCGCCACTAACAGACCCAACCAGCCATTAACAGACCCAACCAGCCATTAACAGACCCAACCAGCCCCAAACCCAACCAGCCTCTAACAGACCCAACCAGCCACTAACAGACCCAATCAGCCTTTAACAGAACCAACCAGCCCCTTGACCCAACCAGACACAAACCAACCAGCCCCCCAACCAGTCTCTAACAGACCCAACCAGCCTAACAGACCCAACCAGCCCCAAACAGCCCCTCTAACAGACCCAACCAGCCCCCTCTAACAGACCCAACCAGCCCCTAACAGACCCAACCAGCCATTAACAGACCCAACCAGCCCCTAACAGACCCAACCAGCCCCTAACAGACCCAACCAGCCCCTTGCCGACACAAACCAGCCCCTAACAGAACCAACCAGACCCTAACAGACCCAACCAGTCTCTAACAGACCCAACCAGCCTCTAACAGACCCAACTAGCCTCTAACAGACCCAACCAGCCTCTAAAAGTCCCAACCAGCCTCTAACAGACCAAACCAGCCCCAAACAGCCCCTCTAACAGACCCAACCAGCCCCCTCTAACAGACCCAACCAGCCCCTAACAGACCCAACCAGCCCCCTCTAACAGACCCAACCAGCCACTAACATACCTCTTACACACCCAACCAGCCCCTGACAGACCCAACCAGTCTCTAACAGACCCAACCAGCCCCTAACAGACCCAACCAGTCTCTAACAGACCCAACCAGCCTCTAACAGACCCAACCAGACTCTAAAAGACCCAACCAGCCTCTAACAGACCCAACCAGCCCCAAACAGACCCAACCAGTCTCTAACAGACCCAACCAGCCTCTAACAGACCCAACCAGCCACTAACAGACCCAACCAGCCTTTAACATAACCAACCAGCCACTAACAGACCCAACCAGACATTAACAGACCCAACCAGCCTCTAACAGACCCAACCAGCCTCTAACAGACCCAACCAGCCACTAACAGACCCAACCAGACATTAACATAACCAACCAGCCCCCTCTAACAGACCCAACCAGCCCCCTCTAACAGACCCAACCAGCCCCTAACAGACCCAACCAGCCCCTAACAGACCCAACCAGCCCCTAACAGAACCAACCAGCCTCTAACAGACCCAACCAGCCTCTAACAGACCCAACCAGACTCTAAAAGACCCAACCAGCCTCTAACAGACCCAACCAGCCCCAAACAGACCCAACTAGTCTCTAACAGACCCAACCAGCCTCTAACAGACCCAACCAGCCACTAACAGACCCAACCAGACATTAACAGACCCAACCAGACATTAACAGACCCAACCAGCCTCTAACAGACCCAACCAGCCCCTAACAGACCCAACCAGCCCCCTCTAACAGACCCAAACAGCCTCTAACAGACCCAACCAGCCCCTAACAGACCCAACCAGCCCCTAACAGAACCAACCAGCCTCTAACAGACCCAACCATCCTCTAACAGACCCAACCAGCCTCTAAAAGACCCAACCAGCCTCTAACAGACCCAACCAGTCTCTAACAGACCCAACCAGCCTCTAACAGACCCAACCAGCCCCAAACAGACCCAACCAGACTCTAACAGACCCAACCAGCCCCAAACAGACCCAACCAGCCTCTAACAGACCCAACCACCTCTAACAGACCCAACCAGCCTCTAACAGACCCATCCAGCCTCTAACAGACCCAACCAGCCCCAAACAGACCCAACCAGCCTCTAACACACCCAACCAGCCTCTAACAGACCCAACCAGCCACTAACAGACCCAACCAGCCACTAACAGACCCAACCAGCCACTAACAGACCCAACCAGCCCCATCTAACAGACCCAACCAGCCCCCTCTAACAGACCCAACCAGCCCCCTCTAACAGACCCAACCAGCCCCCTCTAACAGACCCAACCAGCCCCCTCTAACAGACCCAACCAGCCCCCTCTAACAGACCCAACCAGCCCCCTCTAACAGACCCAACCAGCCCCCTGTAACAGACCCAACCAGCCCCTAACAGACCCAACCAGCCCCCTGTAACAGACCCAACCAGCCTCTAACACACCCAACCAGCCCGTAACAGACCCAACCAGCCTCTAACAGACCCAACCAGCCTCTAACAGACCCAACCAGCCTCTAAAAGACCCAACCAGCCTCTAAAAGACCCAACCAGCCTCTAACACACCCAACCAGCCTCTAACAGACCCAACCAGCCACTAACAGACCCAACCAGCCACTAACAGACCCAACCAGCCACTAACAGACCCAACCAGCCCCATCCAGCCCCCTCTAACAGACCCAACCAGCCCCCTCTAACAGACCCAACCAGCCCCCTCTAACAGACCCAACCAGCCCCTAACAGACCCAACCAGCCCCCTGTAACAGACCCAACCAGCCCCTAACAGACCCAACCAGCCCCCTGTAACAGACCCAACCAGCCTCTAACACACCCAACCAGCCTCTAACAGACCCAACCAGCCTCTAACAGACCCAACCAGCCTCTAACAGACCCAACCAGCCTCTAACAGACCCAACCAGCCTCTAACAGACCCAACCAGCCTAACATACCCAACCATCCCCAAATAGACCCAACCAGCCACTAACAGACCCAACCAGCCCCAAACAGACCCAACCAGCCCCTAACAGACCCAACCAGCCCCAAACAGCCCCAACCAGCCACTAACAGACCCAACCAGCCCCAAACAGACCCAGCCAGCCCCTAACAGCCCCAACCAGCCCCAAACAGACCCAACCAGCCTCTAACAGACCCAACCAGCCCCAAACAGACCCAGCCAGCCCCTAACAGCCCCAACCAGCCCCAAACAGACCCAACCAGCCTCTAACAGACCCAACCACCACTAACAGACCCAACCAGCCTCTAACAGACCCAACCACCACTAACAGACCCAACCAGCCTCTAACAGACCCAACCAGCCTCTAACAGACCCAACCACCACTAACAGACCCAACCAGCCTCTAACAGACCCAACCAGCCTCTAACAGACCCAACCACCACTAACAGACCCAACCAGCCCCAAACAGACCCAACCAGCCTCTAACAGACCCAACCACCACTAACAGACCCAACCAGCCTCTAACAGACCCAACCAGCCTCTAACAGACCCAACCAGCCTCTAACAGACCCAACCACCACTAACAGACCCAACCAGCCACTAACAGACCCAACCACCACTAACAGCCCCAACCAGCGTCTAACAGACCCAACCAGCCTCTAACAGACCCAACCAGCCACTAACAGACCCAACCACCACTAACAGCCCCAACCAGCGTCTAACAGACCCAACCAGCCTCTAACAGACCCAACCACCACTAACAGACCCAACCAGCCCCAAACAGACCCAGCCAGCCCCTAACAGCCCCAACCAGCCCCAAACAGACCCAACCAGCCTCTAACAGACCCAACCACCACTAACAGACCCAACCAGCCTCTAACAGACCCAACCACCACTAACAGACCCAACCAGCCTCTAACAGACCCAACCAGCCTCTAACAGACCCAACCACCACTAACAGACCCAACCAGCCTCTAACAGCCCCAACCAGCGTCTAACAGACCCAACCAGCCTCTAACAGACCCAACCACCACTAACAGACCCAACCAGCGTCTAACAGACCCAAACAGCCTCTAACAGACCCAACCACCTCTAACAGACCCAACCAGCACCAAATAGACCCAACCAGCCTCTAACAGACCAAACCAGCCAAAGACCTGTATATCAGCCCATCCAACCCTTCCATTGCTTACAGCTCTTCACTTTTTTTTTCTTTTGGAGTTAATCAAAACAGAATTACCTCAGTGGTGAATATATATATTTTTAACTGTAGTGATGATATCCCAGATCAGTTAGCAGGGATAATAACAGTGACAGCCCAGTCAGCAGGGATAATAACAGACAGCTCAGTTAGCAGGGATAATAACAGACAGCTCAGTTAGCAGGGATAATAACAGACATCTCAGTTATCAGGGATAATAACAGACATCTCAGTTAGCAGGGATAATAACAGTGACAGCCCAGTCAGCAGGGATAATAACAGACAGCTCAGTTAGCAGGGATAATAACAGACAGCTCAGTTAGCAGGGATAATAACAGTGACAGCCCAGTCAGCAGGGATAATAACAGACAGCTCAGTTAGCAGGGATAATAACAGACAGCTCAGTTAGCAGGGATAATAAAAGACAGCTCATTTAGCAGGGAAATTAACAGACAGCTCAGTTAGCAGGGATAATAACAGACAGCTCAGTTAGCAGGGATAATAACAGACAGCTCAGTTAGCAGGGATAATAACAGTGACAGCCCAGTTAGCAGGGATAATAACAGACAGCTCAGTTAGCAGGGATAATAACAGACAGCTCAGTTAGCAGGGATAATAACAGACAGCTCAGTTAGCAGGGATAATAAAAGACAGCTCATTTAGCACGGAAATTAACAGACAGCTCAGTTAGCAGGGATAATAACAGACAGCTCAGTTAGCAGGGATAATAACAGACAGCTCAGTTAGCAGGGATAATAACAGTGACAGCCCAGTTAGCAGGGATAATAACAGACAGCTCAGTTAGCAGGGATAATAACAGACAGCTCAGTTAGCAGGGATAATAACAGACAGCTCAGTTAGCAGGGATAATAACAGACATATCAGTTAGCAGGGCTAATAACAGACAGCTTAGTTAGCAGGGATAATAACAGTGACCTCTCAGTTAGCAGGGATAATAACAGACAGCTCAGTTAGCAGGGATAATAACAGACAGCTCTGTTAGCAGGGATAATAACAGACAGCTCAGTTAGCAGGGATAATAACAGACAGCTCAGTTAGCAGGGATAATAACAGACAGCTCAGTTAGCAGGGATAATAACAGACAGCTCAGTTAGCAGGGATAATAACAGACATCTCAGTTAGCAGGGATAATAACAGACAGCTCAGTTAGCAGGGTTAATAACAGTGACAGCCCAGTTAGCAGGGATAATAACAGACAGCTCAGTTAGCAGGGATAATAAAAGACAGCTTAGTTAGCAGGGATAATAACAGACAGCTCAGTTAGCAGGGATAATAACAGACAGCTCAGTTAGCAGGGATAATAACAGTGACAGCTCAGTTAGCAGGGATAATAACAGACAGCTCAGTTAGCAGGGATAATAACAGACAGCTCAGTTAGCAGGGATAATAACAGACAGCTCAGTTAGCAGGGATAATAACAGACAGCTCAGTTAGCAGGGATAATAACAGACAGCTCAGTTGGTGGCTGTGAGCATACTCATAATTAGGGTTAATGAATCATGACCACCCACCAAGGTGTGCGTGCGTGCGTGTGTGTGTGCGTGTGTGTGTGTGTGTGTGTGTGTACTTACAACACTTTGAGATTGTGTAGACCATGGAGAGCGAGGCCAGAGATGTACCTTAACCGGTTCCCTGAGATACGCCTGGAGAGAGAACAGGAGCAGAGATAAACAGATACATCATTTGTTAATAGCTTAAAGACGTCATTACTTCCACAAATCTCATCAAACATCTCTGTCTCTCGTTTTTGCTACTTCTGTATTTTCTAGATCAGTTCTTCTCTTCCTCCTTGGCCTAGTTTTATGCTGAGGTCATCGTGAAGGGGTACAACTATGTCATCACGTCAATGAGTCAGGGCTAATCTAGAATCGTCACGTCAATGAGTCAGGGCTAATCTAGAATCATCACGTCAATGAGTCAAGGCTAATCTAGAATCATCACGTAAATGAGTCAGGACTAATCTAGAATCATCACGTCAATGAGTCTAGAATATGTTCCTTTCACCGTGGTCGCTGTAGGATCCCAACCCCCACCAGCCCCACAAGATCCACCAGCCCCACCAACCCTGCCAGCCAACACAAGCCCCACCAGCCTGCACCAGCACCAACAGCCTGCACCAGCCCCACCAGACTGCACCAACCCCACCAACCCTACCAGGCACAACAGCCTTACCAGCCTGCACCAGCCCCACCAGCCTGCACCAGCCCCAAAAGCCTGCACCAGCCACACCAGACTGCACCAGCCCCACCAACCCTACCAGGCACAACAGCCCTACCAGCCTGCACAAGCCCCACCAGCCTGCACCAGCCCCACCAGCCTGCACCAGCCCCACCAGACTGCACCAGCCCCACCAACCCTACCAGGCACAACAGCCCTACCAGCCTGCACCAGCCCCAAAAGCCTGCACCAGCCACACCAGACTGCACCAGCCCCACCAACCCCACCAGTCTCCAACAGCCCCACCAGTCCCCACCATCCCCACCAGTCTCCACGAGCCCCACCAGCCTCCACCAGCCTGCACCAGCCCCACCAGCTCCACCAGCCCCACAAGCCCCACCAGCCCCACCAGCCCCACCAGCCCCACCAGCCTGCACCAGCCCCACCAACCCTGCCAGCCTGCACAAGCCACACCAGTCTATACCAGCCCCACCAGCCTGCACCAGCCCCACCAGACTGCACCAGCCCCACCAACCCAACCGGGCACAACAGCCCTACCAGCCTGCACCAGCCCCACCAGCCTGCACCAGCCCCACCAGTCTCCAACAGCCCCACCAGTCCCCAACATCCCCACCAACCCTGCACCAGCCCCACCAGTCTCCAACAGCCCCACCAGTCCCCACCATCCCCACCAGTCTCCACGAGCCCCACCAGCCTCCACCAGCCTGCACCAGCCCCATCAGCTCCACCAGCCCCACAAGCCCCACCAGCCCCATCAGCTCCACAAGCCCCACAAGATCCACCAGCCCCACCAGCCCCACGAGCCTGCACCAGCCCCACCAACACTGCCAGCCTGCACAAGCGCCACCAGTCTGCACCAGCCCCACCAGCCTGCACCAGCCCCACCAGACTGCACCAGCCCCACCAACCCTACCAGGCACAACAGCCCTACCAGCCTGCACCAGCCCCACCAGCCTGCACCAGCCCCACCAGCTCCACCAGCCCCACAAGATCCACAAGCCCCACCAGCCCCACCAGCCTGCACCAGCCCCACCAACCCTGCCAGCCTGCACAAGCCACACCAGTCTGCACCAGCCCCACCAGCCTGCACCAGCCCCACCAGACTGCACCAGCCCCACCAACCCTACCAGGCACAACAGCCCTACCAGCCTGCACCAGCCCCACCAGCCTGCACCAGCCACACCAGACTGCACCAGCCCCACCAACCCTACCAGGCACAACAGCCCTACCAGCCTGCACCAGCCCCACCAGCCTGCACCAGCCCCACTAGTCTGCACCAGCCTGCACCAGCCCCACCAGCCTGCACCAGCCCCACCAGACTGCACCAGCCCCACCAGCCCTGCCAGCCCCACCAGCCCCACCAGTCTCCAACAGCCCCACCAGTCCCCACCATCCCCACCAGTCTCCACGAGCCCCACCAGCCTCCACCAGCCTGCACCAGCCCCACCAGCCCCACAAGATTCACCAGCCCCACCAGCCTGCACCAGCCCCACCAACCCTGCCAGCCTGCACAAGCCACACCAGTGTGCACCAGCCCCACCAGCCTGCACCAGCCCCACCAGACTGCACCAGCCCCACCAACCCTACCAGGCACAACAGCCCTACCAGCCTACACCAGCCCCACCAGCCTGCACCAGCCCCACCAGCCTGCACCAGCCCCACCAGCTCCACCAGCCCCACAAGATCCACAAGCCCCACCAGCCCCACCAGCCCCACCAGCCTGCACCAGCCCCACCAACCCTGCCAGCCTGCACAAGCCACACCAGTCTGCACCAGCCCCACCAGCCTGCACCAGCCCCACCAGACTGCACCAGCCCCACCAACCCTACCAGGCACAACAGCCCTACCAGCCTGCACCAGCCCCACCAGCCTGCACCAGCCCCACCAGTCTGCACCAGCCTGCACCAGCCCCACCAGCCTGCACCAGCCCCACCAGACTGCACCAGCCCCACCAGCCCTGCCAGCCCCACCAGCCCCACCAGTCTCCAACAGCCCCACCAGTCCCCACCATCCCCACCAGTCTCCACGAGCCCCACCAGCCTCCACCAGCCTGCACCAGCCCCACCAGCCCCACAAGATCCACCAGCCCCACCAGCCTGCACCAGCCCCACCAACCCTGCCAGCCTGCACAAGCCACACCAGTGTGCACCAGCCCCACCAGCCTGCACCAGCCCCACCAGACTGCACCAGCCCCACCAACCCTACCAGGCACAACAGCCCTACCAGCCTGCACCAGCCCCACCAGCCTGCACAAGCCCCACCAGCCTGCACCAGCCACACCAGACTGCACCAGCCCCACCAACCCTACCAGGCACAACAGCCCTACAAGCCTGCACCAGCCCCACCAGCATGCACCAGCCCCACCAGCCTGCACCAGCCCCACCAACCTGCACCAGCCCCACCAGCCTGCACCAGCCCCACCAGAATGCACCAGCCCCACCAACCCTGCCAGCCCCACCAGTCTCCAACAGCCCCACCAGTCCCCACCAGCCCCACCAGTCTCCACCAGCCCCACAATCCCCACAAGCCCCACCAGTCTCCACCAGCCTCACCAGCCCCACCAGTCTCCACAAACCACACCAGTCACCACAAGCCCCACCAGCCCCACCAGTCCCCACCAGCCCCAACAGTCTGCACCAGCCTGCACCAGCCCCACCAACCCTGCCAGCCCCACCAGCCCCACCAGTCCCACCAGTCTCCACCAGCCCCACCAGCCCCAAAATGCCAACAAGCCCCACCAGTCTCCACCAGCCTCACCAGCCCCATCAGTCTCCACCAGCCCCACCAGTCTCAACCAGCCCCACCAGTCACCACAAGCCCCACCAGTCACCACAAGCCCCACCAGCCACTCAGTCCCCACCAGCCCCACCAGTCTCCACCAGCCCCACCAGCCCCACCAGCTCCACCAGCCCCACCAGCACCACCAGTCTCCACCAGCCCCACCAGTCTCCAACAGCCCCACCAGCCCCACCAGCCCCACCAGCCTGCACAAGCCCCCCCAGCCCCACCAGCTCCACCAGCCCCACCAGCACCACCAGTCTCCAACAGCCCCACCAGCCCCACCAGCTCCACAAGCCCCACAATTCTAAACCAGCCCCACCAGTCCCACCAGTCCCACCAGCCCCGCCAATCTGCACCAGCCCCACCAGCCCCACAATCCCCACAAGCCCCACCAGTCTCCACCAGCCTCACCAGCCCCACCAGTCCCACAAGCCCCACAAGCCCCACCAGTCTCCACCAGCCTCACCAGCCCCACCAGTCTCCACCAGCCCCACAAGCCCCACAATTCTAAACCAGCCCCACCAGCCCCACCAGTCCCACCAGTCCCACCAGCCCCGCCAGTCTGCACCAGCCCCACAAGTTCCACAAGCCCCACCAGCCCCACCAGCTCCACCAGCCCCACCAGCACCACCAGTCTCCAACAGCCCCACCAGCCTGCACCAGCCCCACCAGCCCCACAAGCCCCACAATTCTAAACCAGCCCCACCAGTCCCACCAGTCCCACCAGCCCCGCCAATCTGCACCAGCCCCACCAGCCCCACAATCCCCACAAGCCCCACCAGTCTCCACCAGCCTCACCAGCCCCACCAGTCTCCACCAGCCCCACAAGCCCCACAATTCTAAACCAGCCCCACCAGCCCCACCAGTCCCACCAGTCCCACCAGCCCCGCCAGTCTGCACCAGCCCCACAAGTTCCACAAGCCCCACCAGCCTGCACCAGCCCCACCCAGCCCCACCAGCCCCGCCAGTCTGCACCAGCCCCACCAGCTCCACCAGCCCCACAAGTTCCACAAGCCTGCACCAGCCCTATCAGCCTGCACCAGCCCCACCAGACTGCACCAGCCCCACCAACCCTACCAGGCACAACAGCCCCACCAGCCTGCACCAGCCCCACCAGCCTGCACCAGCCCCACCAGCTCCACCAGCCCCACAAGATCCACAAGCCCCAACCAGCCCCACCAGCCCCACCAGCCTGCACCAGCCCCACCAACCCTGCCAGCCTGCACAAGCCACACCAGTCTGCACCAGCCCCACCAGCCTGCACCAGCCCCACCAACCCTACCAGGCACACCAGACTGCACCAGCCCCACCAACCCTACCAGGCACAACAGCCCTACCAGCCTGCACCAGCCCCACCAGCCTGCACCAGCCCCACCAGTCTGCACCAGCCTGCACCAGCCCCACCAGCCTGCACCAGCCCCACCAGACTGCACCAGCCCCACCAGCCCTGCCAGCCCCACCAGCCCCACCAGTCTCCAACAGCCCCACCAGTCCCCACCATCCCCACCAGTCTCCACGAGCCCCACCAGCCTCCACCAGCCTGCACCAGCCCCACCAGCCCCACAAGATCCACCAGCCCCACCAGCCTGCACCAGCCCCACCAACCCTGCCAGCCTGCACAAGCCACACCAGTGTGCACCAGCCCCACCAGCCTGCACCAGCCCCACCAGACTGCACCAGCCCCACCAACCCTACCAGGCACAACAGCCCTACCAGCCTGCACCAGCCCCACCAGCCTGCACAAGCCCCACCAGCCTGCACCAGCCACACCAGACTGCACCAGCCCCACCAACCCTACCAGGCACAACAGCCCTACAAGCCTGCACCAGCCCCACCAGCATGCACCAGCCCCACCAGCCTGCACCAGCCCCACCAACCTGCACCAGCCCCACCAGCCTGCACCAGCCCCACCAGAATGCACCAGCCCCACCAACCCTGCCAGCCCCACCAGTCTCCAACAGCCCCACCAGTCCCCACCAGCCCCACCAGTCTCCACCAGCCCCACAATCCCCACAAGCCCCACCAGTCTCCACCAGCCTCACCAGCCCCACCAGTCTCCACAAACCACACCAGTCACCACAAGCCCCACCAGCCCCACCAGTCCCCACCAGCCCCAACAGTCTGCACCAGCCTGCACCAGCCCCACCAACCCTGCCAGCCCCACCAGCCCCACCAGTCCCACCAGTCTCCACCAGCCCCACCAGCCCCAAAATGCCAACAAGCCCCACCAGTCTCCACCAGCCTCACCAGCCCCATCAGTCTCCACCAGCCCCACCAGTCTCAACCAGCCCCACCAGTCTCCACAAGCCCCACCAGTCACCACAAGCCCCTCCAGCCACTCAGTCCCCACCAGCCCCACCAGCCCCACCAGCCTGCACAAGCCCCCCCAGCCCCACCAGCTCCACCAGCCCCACCAGCACCACCAGTCTCCAACAGCCCCACCAGCCCCACCAGCCCCACAAGCCCCACAATTCTAAACTAGCCCCACCAGTCCCACCAGTCCCACCAGCCCCGCCAATCTGCACCAGTCCCACCAACCCTACCAGGCACAACAGCCCTACCAGCCTGCACCAGCCCCACCAGCCTGCACCAGCCCCACCATCATGCACCAGCCCCACCAGACTGCACCAGCCCCACCAACCCTACCAGGCACAACAGCCCTACCAGCCCCACCAGCCTGCACCAGTCCATCCAGCCTTCACCATCCCCACCAGACTGCACCAGCCCCACCAACCCTACCAGGCACAACAGCCCTACCAGCCTGCACCAGCCCCACCAACCTGCACCAGCCCCACCAGCCTGCACCAGCCCCCCAACCCCACCCGCCTGCACCAGCCCCACCAGCCTGCACCAACCCCACCAGACTGCACCAGCACCACTAACCCTGCCAGCCCCACCAGTCTCCACCAGCCCCACCAGCCCCACCAGATCCACCAGCCCCACCAGCTCCACCAGCCCCACCAGCCCCACCAGCCTGCACAAGCCCCACCAGCCCCACCAGCCCCACCAGTCTCTGCCAGCCCCACCAGCACCACTCCACCAGCCCCACCAGCATCACCAGTCCTGCCAGCCCCAGTCCCAGCCACCAGCCCCACCAGTCCCCACCAGCCCCGCCAATCTTCTAAACCAGCCCCACCCCCAGCCCCACCAGCCCCCCCGCCAATAATGCACCAGCCCCACACCAGCCCACCACAAGCCCCACCAGTCTCCACCACCAGTCTCCACAGCCTCCCACCAGCCCCACCAGTCTCCACCAGCCTCACCAGCCCCACCAGTCTCCACCAGCCCCACAAGCCCCACAATTCTAAACCAGCCCCACAGCCCCACCAGTCCCACCAGTCCCACCAACCCCGCCAGTCTGCACCAGCCCCACAAGTTCCACAAGCCCCACCAGCCCCACCAGCTCCACCAGCCCCACCAGCACCACCAGTCTCCATCAGCCCCACCAGCCCCACCAGCCCCACAAGCCCCACAATTCTAAACCAGCCCCACCAGTCCCACCAGTCCCACCAGCCCCGCCAATCTGCACCAGCCCCACCAGCCCCACAATCCCCACAAGCCCCACCAGTCTCCACCAGCCTCACCAGCCCCACCAGTCTCCACCAGCCCCACAAGCCCCACAATTCTAAACCAGCCCCACCAGCCCCGCCAGTCTGCACCAGCCCCACAAGTTCCACAAGCCCCACCAGCCTGCACCAGCCCCACCCAGCCCCACCAGCCACACCAGACTGCACCAGCCCCACCAACCCTACCAGGCACAACAGCCCCACCAGCCTGCACCAGCCCCACCAGCCTGCACCAGCCCCACCAGCCTGCACCAGCCCCACCAGAATGCACCAGCCCCACCAACCCTACCAGGCACAACAGCCCTACCAGCCTGCACCAGCCACCCAACCAGCCTGCACCAGCCCCACCAGCCCCACCAACCTGCACCAACCCCACCAGTCTCCACCAGCCTCACCAGCCCCACCAGTCTCCACCAGCCCCACAAGCCCCACAATTCTAAACCAGCCCCACCAGCCCCACCAGTCCCACCAGTCCCACCAGCCCCGCCAGTCTGCACCAGCCCCACAAGTTCCACAAGCCCCACCAGCCTGCACCAGCCCCACCCAGCCCCACCAGCCACACCAGACTGCACCAGCCCCACCAACCCTACCAGGCACAACAGCCCCACCAGCCTGCACCAGCCCCACCAGCCTGCACCAGCCCCACCAGCCTGCACCAGCCCCACCAGAATGCACCAGCCCCACCAACCCTACCAGGCACAACAGCCCTACCAGCCTGCACCAGCCACCCAACCAGCCCCACCAGATCCACCAGCCCCACCAGCTCCACCAGCCCCACCAGCCCCACCAGCCTGCACAAGCCCCACCAGCCCCACCAGTCTCCACCAGCCCCACCAGCCCCACCAGCCCCACCAACCTGCACCAGCCCCACCAGCCTGCACCAACCCCACCATACTGCAACAGCACCACTTACCCTGCCAGCCCCACCAGCCCCACCAGTCTCCACCAGCCCCACCAGCCCCACCAGCCCCACCAGATCCACCAGCCCCACCAGCTCCACCAGCCCCACCAGCCCGCACAAGCCCCACCAGCCCCACCAGCCCCACCAGTCTCCGCCAGCCCCACCAGCCCCACCAGCCCCACAAGCCCCACAATTCTAAACCAGCCCCACCAGCCCCACCAGTCCCACCAGTCTGCCCAGCCAGCCCCGCCAGCCTGCACCAGCCCCACCAGCTGCACCAGCCCCACAAGTTCCACAAGCCCCACCAGCCTTATCAGCCTGCACCAGCCCCACCAGACTGCACCAGTCCCACCAACCCTACCAGGCACAACAGCCCTACCAGCCTGCACCAGCCCCACCATCATGCACCAGCCCCACCAGACTGCACCAGCCCCAACAACCCTACCAGGCACAACAGCCCTACCAGCCCGACCAGCCTGCACCAGTCCATCCAGCCTGCACCATCCCCACCAGACTGCACCAGCCCCACCAACCCTACCAGGCCCAGGCACAACAGCCCTACCAGCCTGCACCAGCCCCACCAGCTCCACCAGCTCCACCAGCCCCACAAGTTCCACAAGCCCCACCAGCCTTATCAGCCTGCACCAGCCCCACCAGACTGCACCAGTCCCACCAACCCTACCAGGCACAACAGCCCTACCAGCCTGCACCAGCCCCACCATCATGCACCAGCCCCACCAGACTGCACCAGCCCCAACAACCCTACCAGGCACAACAGCCCTACCAGCCCGACCAGCCTGCACCAGTCCATCCAGCCTGCACCATCCCCACCAGACTGCACCAGCCCCACCAACCCTACCAGGCCCAGGCACAACAGCCCTACCAGCCTGCACCAGCCCCACCAACCTGCACCAGCCCCACCAGCCTGCACCAGCCCCCCAACCCCACCCGCCTGCACCAGCCCCACCAGCCTGCACCAACCCCACCAGACTGCACCAGCACCACTAACCCTGCCAACCCCACCAGCCCCACCAGTCCCCACCAGCCCCACCAGTCCCCACCAGTCCCACCAGTCTCCACCAGCCCCACAAGCCCCACCAGCCTCACCAACCCTACCAGCCTGCACCAGCCCCACCAGCCTGCACCAGCCCCACCAGCCTGCATCAGCCCCACTAACCCTACCAGCCTGCACCAGCCCCACCAGCCTGCAACAACCCCACCAGCCTGCACCAGCCCCACAAGCCCCACCAGCCCCACCAGTCTCCACCAGCCCCCACACCAGTCCCACCAGCCCCACCAGTCTCCACCAGCCCCACCAGTCTCCACCAGCCCCACCAGTCTCCACAAGCCCCACCAGTCCCACAATCCCCACACCAGTCCCACCAGCCCCACCAGTCTCCACCAGCCCCACCAGTCTCCACCAGCCCCACAAGCCCCACAATTCTAAACCAGCCCCACCAGCCCCACCAGTCCCACCAGTCCCACCAGCCCCGCCAGTCTGCACCAGCCCCACAAGTTCCACAAGCCCCACCAGCCCCACCAGCTCCACCAGCCCCACCAGCACCACCAGTCTCCAACAGCCCCACCAGCCCCACCAGCCCCACAAGCCCCACAATTCTAAACCAGCCCCACCAGTCCCACCAGTCCCACCAGCCCCGCCAGTCTGCACCAGCCCCACAAGTTCCACAAGCCCCACCAGCCCCACCAGCCTGCACCAGCCCCACCAGCCCCACCAGCTCCACCAGCCCCACAAGTTCCACAAGCCCCACCAGCCTTATCAGCCTGCACCAGCCCCACCAGACTGCACCAGTCCCACCAACCCTACCAGGCACAACAGCCCTACCAGCCTGCACCAGCCCCACCAGCCTGCACCAGCCCCACCATCATGCACCAGCCCCACCAGACTGCACCAGCCCCACCAACCCTACCAGGCACAACAGCCCTACCAGCCCCACCAGCCTGCACCAGTCCATCCAGCCTGCACCATCCCCACCAGACTGCACCAGCCCCACCAACCCTACCAGGCCCAGGCACAACAGCCCTACCAGCCTGCACCAGCCCCACCAACCTGCACCAGCCCCACCAGCCTGCACCAGCCCCCCAACCCCACCCGCCTGCACCAGCCCCACCAGCCTGCACCAACCCCACCAGACTGCACCAGCACCACTAACCCTGCCAACCCCACCAGCCCCACCAGTCCCCACCAGCCCCACCAGTCCCACCAGTCTCCACCAGCCCCACAAGCCCCACCAGCCTCACCAACCCTACCAGCCTGCACCAGCCCCACCAGCCTGCACCAGCCCCACCAGCCTGCATCAGCCCCACTAACCCTACCAGCCTGCACCAGCCCCACCAGCCTGCAACAGCCCCACCAGCCTGCACCAGCCCCACAAGCCCCACCAGCCCCACCAGTCTCCACCAGCCCCCACACCAGTCCCACCAGCCCCACCAGTCTCCACCAGCCCCACCAGTCTCCACCAGCCCCACCAGTCTCCACAAGCCCCACCAGTCCCACCAGCCCCACAATCCCCACAAGCCCCACCAGTCTCCACCAGCCTCACCAGCCCCACCAGTCTCCACCAGCCCCACAAGCCCCACAATTCTAAACCAGCCCCACCAGCCCCACCAGTCCCACCAGTCCCACCAGCCCCGCCAGTCTGCACCAGCCCCACAAGTTCCACAAGCCCCACCAGCCCCACCAGCTCCACCAGCCCCACCAGCACCACCAGTCTCCAACAGCCCCACCAGCCCCACCAGCCCCACAAGCCCCACAATTCTAAACCAGCCCCACCAGTCCCACCAGTCCCACCAGCCCCGCCAATCTGCACCAGCCCCACCAGCCCCACAGTCCCCACAAGCCCCACCAGTCTCCACCAGCCTCACCAGCCCCACCAGTCTCCACCAGCCCCACAAGCCCCACAATTCTAAACCAGCCCCACCAGCCCCACCAGTCCCACCAGCCCCGCCAGTCTGCACCAGCCCCACAAATTCCACAAGCCCCACCAGCCCCACCAGCTCCACCAGCCCCACCAGCACCACCAGTCTCCAACAGCCCCACCAGCCCCACCAGCCCCACAAGCCCCACAATTCTAAACCAGCCCCACCAGTCCCACCAGTCCCACCAGCCCCGCCAGTCTGCACCAGCCCCACAAGTTCCACAAGCCCCACCAGCCCCACCAGCCTGCACCAGCCCCACCAGCCCCACCAGCTCCACCAGCCCCACAAGTTCCACAAGCCCCACCAGCCTTATCAGCCTGCACCAGCCCCACCAGACTGCACCAGTCCCACCAACCCTACCAGGCACAACAGCCCTACCAGCCTGCACCAGCCCCACCAGCCTGCACCAGCCCCACCATCATGCACCAGCCCCACCAGACTGCACCAGCCCCACCAACCCTACCAGGCACAACAGCCCTACCAGCCCCACCAGCCTGCACCAGTCCATCCAGCCTGCACCATCCCCACCAGACTGCACCAGCCCCACCAACCCTACCAGGCCCAGGCACAACAGCCCTACCAGCCTGCACCAGCCCCACCAACCTGCACCAGCCCCACCAGCCTGCACCAGCCCCCCAACCCCACCCGCCTGCACCAGCCCCACCAGCCTGCACCAACCCCACCAGACTGCACCAGCACCACTAACCCTGCCAACCCCACCAGCCCCACCAGTCCCCACCAGCCCCACCAGTCCCACCAGTCTCCACCAGCCCCACAAGCCCCACCAGCCTCACCAACCCTACCAGCCTGCACCAGCCCCACCAGCCTGCACCAGCCCCACCAGCCTGCATCAGCCCCACTAACCCTACCAGCCTGCACCAGCCCCACCAGCCTGCAACAGCCCCACCAGCCTGCACCAGCCCCACAAGCCCCACCAGCCCCACCAGTCTCCACCAGCCCCCACACCAGTCCCACCAGCCCCACCAGTCTCCACCAGCCCCACCAGTCTCCACCAGCCCCACCAGTCTCCACAAGCCCCACCAGTCCCACCAGCCCCACAATCCCCACAAGCCCCACCAGTCTCCACCAGCCTCACCAGCCCCACCAGTCTCCACCAGCCCCACAAGCCCCACAATTCTAAACCAGCCCCACCAGCCCCACCAGTCCCACCAGTCCCACCAGCCCCGCCAGTCTGCACCAGCCCCACAAGTTCCACAAGCCCCACCAGCCCCACCAGCTCCACCAGCCCCACCAGCACCACCAGTCTCCAACAGCCCCACCAGCCCCACCAGCCCCACAAGCCCCACAATTCTAAACCAGCCCCACCAGTCCCACCAGTCCCACCAGCCCCGCCAATCTGCACCAGCCCCACCAGCCCCACAGTCCCCACAAGCCCCACCAATCTCCACCAGCCTCACCAGCCCCACCAGTCTCCACCAGCCCCACAAGCCCCACAATTCTAAACCAGCCCCACCAGCCCCACCAGTCCCACCAGCCCCGCCAGTCTGCACCAGCCCCACAAGTTCCACAAGCGCCACCAGCCCCACCAGCTCCACCAGCCCCACCAGCACCACCAGTCTCCAACAGCCCCAGCAGCCCCACCAGATCCACCAGCCCCACCAGCTCCACCAGCCCCACCAGCCCCACCAGCCTGCACAAGCCCCACCAGCCCCACCAGCCCTACCAGTCTCTGCCAGCCCCACCAGCCCCACCAGCCCCACAAGCCCCACAATTCTAAACCAGCCCCACCAGCCCCACCAGTCCCACCAGTCCCACCAGCCCCGCCAGTCTGCACCAGCCCCACAAGTTCCACAAGCCCCACCAGCCCCACCAGCCTGCACCAGCCCCACCAGCCCCACCAACCTGCACCAGCCCCACCAGCCTGCACCAACCCCACCATACTGCACCAGCACCACTAATCCTGCCAGCCCCACCAGCCCCACCAGTCTCCACCAGCCCCACCAGCCCCACCAGATCTACCAGACCCACCAGCTCCACCAGCCCCACCAGCCCCACCAGCCTGCACAAGCCCCACCAGCCCCACCAGCCCTACCAGTCTCTGCCAGCCCCACCAGCCCCACAAGCCCCACAATTCTAAACCAGCCCCACCAGCCCCACCAGTCCCACCAGTCCCACCAGCCCCGCCAGTCTGCACAAGCCCCACAAGTTCCACAAGCCCCACCAGTCTCTGCCAGCCCCACCAGCCCCACCAGCCCCACAAGCCCCACAATTCTAAACCAGCCCCACCAGCCCCACCAGTCCCACCAGTCCCACCAGCCCCGCCAGTCTGCACAAGCCCCACAAGTTCCACAAGCCCCACCAGCCCCACCAGCCTGCACCAGCCCCACCAGCCCCACCAGCTCCACCAGCCCCACAAGTTCCACAAGCCCCACCAGCCCTATCAGCCTGCACCAGCCCCACCAGACTGCACAAGTCCCACCAACCCTACCAGGCACAACAGCCCTACCAGCCTGCACCAGCCCCACCAGCCTGCACCAGCCCCACCATCCTGCACCAGCCCCACCAGATCCACCAGCCCCACCAGCTCCACCAGCCCCACCAGCCCCACCAGCCTGCACAAGCCCCACCAGCCCCACCAGCCCTACCAGTCTCTGCCAGCCCCACCAGCCCCACCAGCCCCACAAGCCCCACAATTCTAAACCAGCCCCACCAGCCCCACCAGTCCCACCAGTCCCACCAGCCCCGCCAGTCTGCACCAGCCCCACAAGTTCCACAAGCCCCACCAGCCCCACCAGCCTGCACCAGCCCCACCAGCCCCACCAGCTCCACCAGCCCCACAAGTTCCACAAGCCCCACCAGCCCTATCAGCCTGCACCAGCCCCACCAGACTGCACCAGTCCCACCAACCCTACCAGGCACAACAGCCCTACCAGCCTGCACCAGCCCCACCAGCCTGCACCAGCCCCACCATCCTGCACCAGCCCCAGCAGACTGCACCAGCCCCACCAATCCTACCAGGCACAACAGCCCTACCAGCGCCACCAGCCTGCACCAGACCATCCAGCCTGCACCATCCCCACCAGACTGCACCAGCCCCACCAACCCTACCAGGCACAACAGCCCTACCAGCCTGCACCAGCCCCACCAACCTGCACCAGCCCCACCAGCCTGCACCAGTCCCACCAGCCCCACCAGCCTGCACAAGCCCCACCAGCCCCACCAGCCCCACCAGTCTCTGCCAGCCCCACCAGCCCCACCAGCCCCACAAGCCCCACAATTCTAAACCAGCCCCACCAGCCCCACCAGTCTCCACCAGCCCCCACACCAGTCCCACAAGCCCCACCAGTCTCCACCAGCCCCACCAGTCTCCACCAGCCCCACCAGTCTCCACAAGCCCCACCAGTCTCCACCAGCCCCACCAGTCTCCACCAGCCCCACCAGCTCCACAAGCTCCACCAGCACCACCAGCACCACCAGCTCCACCAGATCCACAAGCCCCACCAGCTCCACAAGATCCACAAGCCCCACCAGCCCCACCAGCCTGCACCTTCCCCACCAGACTGCACCAACCCTACCAGGCACAACAGCCCTATCAGCCTGCACCAGCCCCACCAGTCTGCACCAGCCCCACCAGACTGCACCAGCCCCACCAACCCTACCAGGCACAACAGCCCTACCAGCCTGCACCAGCCCCACCAGCCTGCACCAGCCCCACCAACCCTACCAGCCTTCACCAGCCCCACCAGCCTGCACCAGCCTGCACCAGCCCCACCAGCCTAAACCAGCCCCACCAGCCCTTCCAGCCTGCACCAGCCCCACCAGCCCCACCAGCCTGCACCAGACCCTCCAGCCCGACAAGCCCCCCCAGCCTGCACCATCCCCTCCAGCCTGCACAAGCCCCACCAGCCCCACCTGCCATAACAGGTAGTTTACTGGGCAGTCCCTTCACCTGTCCTAACAGGTAGTTTACCAGGCAGTCCCTTCACCTGCCCTAACAGGTAGTTTACTGGGCAGTCCCTTCACCTGCCCCAACAGGTAGTTTACTGGGCAGTCCCTTTACCTGCCCAAACAGGTAGTTTACTGGGCAGTCCCTTCACCTGCCCTAACAGGTAGTTTGCTGGGCAGTCCCTTCACCTGCCCTAATAGGTAGTTTACTGGGCAGTCCCTTCACCTGCCATCACAGGTAGTTTACTGGGCAGTCCCTTCACCTACCCCAACAGGTAGTTTACTGGACAGTCCCTTCACCTGCCCCAACAGGTAGTTTACTGGGCAGTCCCTTCACCTGCCCTAACTGGGCAGTCCCTTCACCTGCCCTAACAGGTAGTTTACTGGGCAGCCCCTTCACCTGCCCTAACAGGTAGTTTACTGGGCAGTCCCTTCACCTGCCATCACAGATAGCTTACTGGGCAGTCACTTCACCTTCCCCAACAGGTAGTTTACTGGACAGTCCCTTCACCTGCCCCAACAGGTAGTTTACTGGGCAGTCCCTTCACCTGCCCTAACAGGTAGTTTACTGGGCAGCCCCTTCACCTGCCCTAACAGGTAGTTTACTGGGCAGTCCCTTCACCTGCCCTAACAGGTAGTTTACCAGGCAGTCCCTTCACCTGCCATCACAGATAGCTTACTGGGCAGTCACTTCACCTTCCCCAACAGGTAGTTTACTGGGCAGCCCCTTCACCTGCCCTAACAGGTAGTTTACTGGGCAGTCCCTTCACCTGCCCTAACAGGTAGTTTACCAGGCAGTCCCTCACCTGCCCTAACTGGTAGTTTGCTGGGCAGTCCCTTCACCTGCCCCGACAGGTAGTTTACCAGGCAGTCCCTTCACCTGCCGTAACAGGTAGTTTACTGGGCAGTCCCTTCACCTGCCCTAACAGGTAGTTTACCAGACAGTCCCTTCACCTGCCGTAACAGGTAGTTTACTGGGCAGCCCCTTCACCTGCCCTAACAGGTAGTTTACTGGGCAGTCCCTTCACCTGCCCTAACAGGTAGTTTACCAGGCAGTCCCTCACCTGCCCTAACAGGTAGTTTGCTGGGCAGTCCCTTCACCTGCCCCAACAGGTAGTTTACCAGGCAGTCCCTTCACCTGCCGTAACAGGTAGTTTACTGGGCAGTCCCTTCACCTGCCCTAACAGGTAGTTTACCAGACAGTCCCTTCACCTGCCGTAACAGGTAGTTTACTGGGCAGTCCCTTCACCTGCCCTAACAGGTAGTTTACTAGGCAGTCCCTTCACCTGCCGTAACAGGTAGTTTACTGGGCAGTCCCTTCACCTGCCCTAACAGGTAGTTTACTGGGCAGTCCCTTCACCTGCCCTAACAAGTAGTTTGCTGGGCAGTCCCTTCACCTGCCCCAACAGGTAGTTTACTGGGCAGTCCCTTCACCTGCCCTAACAAGTAGTTTACTGGGCAGTCCCTTCACCTGCCCCAACAGGTAGTTTACTGGGCAGTCCCTTCACCTACCCTAACAGGTAGTTTACTGGGCAGTCACTTCACCTGCCCCAACAGGTAGTTTACTGGGCAGTCCCTTCACCTACCCTAACAAGTAGTTTGCTGGGCAGTCCCTTCACCTGCCCCAACAGGTAGTTTACTGGGCAGTCCCTTCACCTGCCCTAATAAGTAGTTTACTGGGCAGTCCCTTCACCTGCCCCAACAGGTAGTTTACTGGGCAGTCCCTTCACCTACCCTAACAGGTAGTTTACTGGGCAGTCACTTCACCTGCCCCAACAGGTAGTTTACTGGGCAGTCCCTTCACCTACCCTAACAGGTAGATCACTGGCCAGTCCCTTCACCTGACTTAACAGGTAGTTTACTGGGCAGTCCATTCACCTGCCATCACAGGTAGTTTATCGGGCAGTTCCTTCACCTTCCCTAACAGGTAGATCACTGGCCAGTCCCTTCACCTGCCTTAACAGGTAGTTTACTGGGCAGTCCCTTCACCTGCCATCACAGGCAGTTTACTGGGCAGTCCCTTCACCTTCCCCAACAGGTAGTTTATTGGGCAGTCCCTTCACCTGCGCCAACAGGTAGTTTACCAGGCAGTCCCTTCACCTGCCATCACAGGTAGTTTACTGGGCAGTCCCTTCACCTGCCCCAACAGGTAGTTTACTGGGCAGTCCCTTCACCTGTTGGCTACGCTATACCCTCCAACGTATAGGTCTCTATACCCTCCTACGTATAGGTCTCTATACCCTCCAACGTATAGGTCTCTATACCCTCCTATGTATAGGTCTAATAGGTCTCTATACCCTCCTACGTATAGGTCTAATAGTTCTCAATACTATAAAACATTTAGATCTCTATACCCTCCCTTCACCTGACCCAACAGGTAGTTTACTGGGCAGTCCCGTCACCTTCCCCAACAGGTAGTTTACTGGGCAGTCCCTTCACCTGCCATCACAGGCAGTTTACTGGACAGTCACTTCACCTTCCCCAACAGGTAGTTTACTGGGCAGTCCCTTCACCTGCCATCACAGGCAGTTTACTGGGCAGTCACTTCACCTACCCTAACAAGTAGTTTACTGGGCTTTCCCTTCACCTGCCCCAACAGGTAGTTTACTGGGCAGTCCCTTCACCTGCCATCACAGGCAGTTTACTGGGCAGTCCCGTCACCTTCCCCAACAGGTAGTTTACCAGGCAGTCCCTTCACCTGCCATCACAGGTAGTTTACTGGGCAGTCCCTTCACCTGTTGGCTACGCTATACCCTCCAACGTATAGGTCTCTATACCCTCCTACGTATAGGTCTCTATACCCTCCTACGTATAGGTCTCTATACCCTCCTACGTATAGGTCTCTATACCCTCCTATGTATAGGTCTAATAGGTCTCTATACCCTTCAACGTACAGGTCTCTGTACCCTGTTACGTATAGGTCTCTGTACCCTCCTACGTATAGGTCGCTATACCCTCCAACGTATAGGTCTCTATACCCTCCAACGTATAGGTCTCTATACCCTCCAACGTATAGGTCTCTATACCCTCCAACGTATAGGTCTAATAGGTCTCTATACCCTCCTACGTATAGGTCTCTATACCCTCCTACGTATAGGTCTAATAGGTCTCTATACCCTCCAACGTATAGGTCTATATACCCTCCTACGTATAGGTCTCTATACCCTCCTACGTATAGCTCTAATAGGTCTCTGTACCCTCCAACTTATAGGTCTAATAGGTCTCTGTACCCTCCAACGTATAGGTCTCTGTACCCTCCTACGTATAGGTCTAATAGGTCTCTGTACCCTCCTACATATAGGTCTCTGTACCCTCCAGCGTATAGGTCTAATAGGTCTCTATACCCTCCTACGTATAGGTCTCTTTACCCTCCTACGTATAGGTCTAATAGGTCTCTGTACCCTCCTACGTATAAGTCCCTGTACCCTCCAACGTATAGGTCTAATAGGTCTCTATACCCTCCTACATATAGGTCTCTGTACCCTCCAACGTATAGGTCTCTGTACCCTCCTACGTATAGGTCTAATAGGTCTCTGTACCCTCCTACGTATAGGTCTCTTTACCCTCCTACGTATAGGTCTAATAGGTCTCTGTACCCTCCTACGTATAAGTCCCTGTACCCTCCAACGTATAGGTCTAATAGGTCTCTATACCCTCCTACGTATAGGTCTAATAGGTCTCTGTAACCTCCAACGTATAAGTCTAATAGGTCTCTATACCCTTCAACGTACAGGTCTCTGTACCCTCCTACGTATAGGTCTCTGTACCCTCCTACGTATAGGTCTCTGTACCCTCCTACGTACAGGTCTCTGTACCCTCCTACGTATAGGTCTCTGTACCCTCCAACGTATAGGTCTAATAGGTCTCTATCCAACATATAGGTCCTCCTACGTATAGGTCTCTATACCTTCCAACGTATAGGTCTCTATACCCTTCAACGTATAGGTCTCTATACCCTCCAACGTATAGGTCTCTATACCCTCCAACGTATAGGTCTCTATATCCTCCAACGTATAGGTCTCTATACCCTCCTACGTATAGGTCTCTGTAACCTCCAACGTATAGGTTTAATAGGTCTCTATACCCTCCAACGTATAAGTCTCTATACCCTCCAACGTATAGGTCTCTATACCCTCCTACATATAGGTCTAATAGGTCTCTGTACCCTCCTAAGTATAAGTCCCTGTACCCTCCAACGTATAGGTCTAATAGGTCTCTATACCCTCCAACGTATAGGTCTCTATACCCTCCTACGTATAGGTCTAATAGGTCTCTATACCCTCCAACGTATAGGTCTCTATACCCTCCTACGTATAGGTCTAATAGGTCTCTATACCCTCCAACGTATAGGTCTCTATACCCTCCTATGTATAGGTCTAATAGGTCTCTGTAACCTCCAACGTATAAGTCTAATAGGTCTCTATACCCTTCAACGTACAGGTCTCTATACCCTCCTACGTATAGGTCTCTATACCCTCCAACGTATAGGTCTCTATACCCTCCAACGTATAGGTCTCTATACCCTCCAACGTATAGGTCTCTATACCCTCCAACGTATAGGTCTAATAGGTCTCTATACCCTCCAACATATGGGTCTCTATACCCTCCAACGTATAGGTCTCTATACCCTCCAACGTATTGGTCTCTATACCCTCCTACGTATAGGTCTCTATACCCTCCAACGTATAGGTCTCTATACCCTCCTACGTATAGGTCTCTATACCCTCCTACGTATAGGTCTCTATACCCTCCTACGTATAGGTCTCTGTAACCTCCAACGTATAGGTCTAATAGGTCTCTATACCCTCCAACGTATAAGTCTCTATACCCTCCAACGTATAGGTCTAATAGGTCTCTATACCCTCCAACGTATTGGTCTCTATACCCTCCTAAGTATTGGTCTCTATACCCTCCTACGTATAGGTCTCTACACCCTCCTAAGTATAGGTCTAGAGGTATAGAGAGAGAGAGGTAGAGAGAGAGAGGTAGAGAGAGAGAGAGAGAGAAGAGTTGCACAAGATCCAGAGACCATCTGACACGAGATTAAGGAGATGGGTCAGAGCTAGACATCACATCTTCCTTATCTATTTAATGTTACGCTTGTTCCTACTTCTAAGTCTCCACAGCTGATCAAATACAGTTTGTTTTGTGAGGGCCAACTTTCAGGCTTTTTGGGATGTTTATGATTCAGCAGAAACACGCATCACAGTGATAGCGATGAGAATCAAAGGGATGTTAGCCACAGTTCCTCTACTGTGAGAATCTCTAAGCGCAGATGATTAAATGAAAGTGGTGATTATAGATAATGACAGAACAACCAGCAGGAGAATAAACAGGTTAAAGCAGGAGAAGACACAGAGATACACAGAGACACACAGAGACACACAGAGACACACAGACAGGAGACTGATAGAAGGTAGTTAAAGAGAGACACACAGACAGGAGACTGATAGAAGGTAGTTAAAGAGAGACACACAGACAGGAGACTGATAGAAGGTAGTTAAACACAGAGACACACAGACAGGAGACTGATAGAAGGTCGTTAAACACAGAGACACACAGACAGGAGACTGATAGAAGGTAGTTAAACACAGAGACACACAGACAGGAGACTGATAGAAGGTAGTTAAACAGAGAAGGTAGTTAGAACAGAGACACACAGACAGGAGACTGATAGAAGGTAGTTAAACACAGAGACACACAGACAGGAGACTGATAGAAGGTAGTTAAACAGAGACACACAGACAGGAGACTGGTAGAAGGTAGTTAAACACAGAGACACAGACAGGAGACTGATAAAAGGTGGTTAAACACAGAGAGACACAGACAGGAGACTGGTAGAAGGTAGTTAAACACAGAGACACACAGACAGGAGGCTGATAGAAGGTAGTTAAACACAGAGACACAGACAGGAGGCTGATAGAAGGTAGTTAAACACAGACACACAGACAGGAGACTGATAGAAGGAAGTAAACACAGAGACACACAGAGACACACAGAGACACACAGACAGGAGACTGATAGAAGATAAAGGAAGTTAAACACAGAGACACACAGACAGGAGACTGATAGAAGGTAGTTAAACACAGAGACACACAGAGACACACAGACAGGAGACTGATAGAAGGTAGTTAAACAGAGACACACAGACAGGAGACTGATAGAAGATAAAGGAAGTTAAACACAGAGACACACAGACCGGAGACTGATAGAAGGTAGTTAAACACAGACACACAGACAGGAGACTGATAGAAAGTAAAGGTAGTTAAGCACAGAGTCCCACAGACAGGAGACTGATAGAAGATAAAGGAAGTTAAACACAGAGTCCCACAGACAGGAGACTGATAGAAGATAAAGGAAGTTAAACACAGAGTCCCACAGACAGGAGACTGATAGAAGATAAAGGAAGTTAAACACAGAGACACAGACAGGAGACTGATAGAAGATAAAGGAAGTTAAACACAGATTGTGGCCCAGGCGTTTCAAGCCACAGTGACTTTGATATGGTTGGTGAGGAGTAGACTTGTAAACTCTTTGTCGGAGCGATAATAGGGGTAATTGACTTGTTTGATTGAGAGGTGCGTGATGGTGAGGGTAGAAGAGACGCAGCGATCAAAGTAGTTAATGAGAGGGATTACAGATCAGTGGATCAGTGTTTTGATTGCCTTGGCTTGGTTCTAAAGTATGACGTGGTGTTGTGATTGCCTTGGCTTGGTTCTAAAGTATGACGTGGTGTTGTGATTGCCTTGGCTTGGTTCTAAAGTATGACGTGGTGTTGTGATTGCCTTGGCTTGGATCTAAAGTATGATGTGGTGTTGTGATTGCCTTGGCTTGGATCTAAAGTATGACATGGGGTTGTGATTGCCTTGGCTTGGTTCTAAAGTATGACATGGGGTTGTGATTGCCTTGGCTTGAATCTAAAGTATGACGTGGTGTTGTGATTGCCTTGGCTTGGTTCTAAAGTATGACGTGGTGTTGTGATTGCCTTGGCTTGGTTCTAAAGTATGACGTGGTGTTGTGATTGCCTTGGCTTGGATCTAAAGTATGATGTGGTGTTGTGATTGCCTTGGCTTGGATCTAAAGTATGACATGGGGTTGTGATTGCCTTGGCTTGGTTCTAAAGTATGACATGGGGTTGTGATTGCCTTGGCTTGAATCTAAAGTATGATGTGGTGTTGTGATTGCCAGAAGAGCTCATACGCGCGGGAGCCTATTTTTTGGTTCTGTAGCTTGAGGCAGCTTGATGTACAACAACAACCCATGGACAGGACGCTAGTCTTTCACAGGGACTCACCCCCCCGATCTATCTCCTTAATGCTGAGTGCCAAGCAGAGACGCATCAGGTCCAATTTTGACAATCTTTGGTATGACTCTTCTAAACTCCCAACCTTCCAATCTCAGGACGGACACTAACCACAAGGGCAGTATGGTAGCCTAGTGGTTAGAGCGTTGGACTAGTAACCGGAAGGTTGCAAGTTCAAACCCCGAGCTGACAAGGTCCAAATCTGTCGTTCTGCCCCTGAACAGGCAGTTAACCCACTGCTCCTAGGCTGTCATTGAAAATAAGAATTTGTTCTTAATTAAGGTTAAATAACATTAATTAAATAAAAATACCAATATTGTAGTGATTTCCATGGTTCAATCCAGTGCGGGACAAGACATAATCGACAGACAAACATAGACAGACAGACAAACTCACACCTCATGCCTGACTGGTGACAGGCAATAGCAGAGAAAGCAGTAGGAAGGATCAGTTAAAAGCACACCATGTTTATTCAGGCTGGGCTGCTCTACTTAATGACATGACATAACACACTCTATAGCTGATCTACTTACTGATGTGACATAACACACTCTGTTCTAATTACTGACATAACACACTCTATAGCTGCTCTACTTACTGATGTGACATAACACACTCTATAGCTGCTCTACTTACTGATGTGACATAACACACTCTATAGCTGTTCTAATTACTGTCATAACACACTCTATAGCTGCTCTACTTACTGATGTGACATAACACACTCTATAGCTGCTCTACTTACTGATGTGACATAACACACTCTATAGCTGTTCTAATTACTGTCATAACACACTCTATAGCTGTTCTACTGATATGACATAACACACTCTATAGCTGTTCTACTGATATGACATAGCACACTATATAGCTGTTCTACTGATATGACATAACACACTCTATAGCTGTTCTACTGATATGACATAACACACTCTATAGCTGTTCTACTGATATGACATAACACACTCTATAGCTGTTTTACTGATATGACATAACACACTCTATAGTTGTTCTACTGACATGAAATAGCACACTCTATAGCTGTTCTACTTACTGACATGACATAGCACAGTTCTCTCATGTGTGTGTGGTTCTCAATGATCAAAGTGTGTGTGTGTGTGTGATACTCAGTTCTGTGTGTGTGTGTGTGTGTGTGGTGTGTGGTACTCACAGATGTGTGTGTGTGTGTGTGTGTGTGTGTGTGTGTGTGTGTGTGTGGTACTCACAGTTCTGTCAGCAGGTGCAGGCTGTGGAAGACTCTGGGTTGCAGCTCACTGATGCTGTTCATGCTAAGATCCCTGAGAGAGAGAGAGAGAGAGGTAATTTAACAGATGTTTAATCAAAGTAATTAACAAGGGATAGAGAGAGAGATAGAGAGATGGAGGGAGAGAGGGATAGAGTGAGGAAGGAAAGAAAAGATAGGGAGAAGGATAGAGAGAGGGAGGGAGAGAGAGGGGAATACTGAGAGGGAGGCAGAGTGGGATAGAGTGAAGGAGGGAGAGAGGGATGGAGAGATGGAGGGGGAGAGGGATGGAGAGAGGGATAATAGTCCTCTTTTTCCTCTCTCTCTCTTTCTCTTATTCTCCCCCTTGTTATCTTTTCTTTCACCCCACCAGGCCCATAACCCAGACACACATTTCTCCCCTAGTCTCACCTGGCAAGGTGTGTGTGAGGGTATTGTTGAAGTACCACACACACACAGTGAACTCGTAACTCAGAGACAATATACCTATGAAAACACTTTCACTTCACCGGTCCAGTCCTTTAACTTCTTGGTGACTGGGGGGCAGTATTGAGTAGCTTGGATGAATAAGGTGCTCAGACTAAACTGCCTGCTACTCAGTCCCAGATGCTAATATATGCATATAATTAGCAGTATTGGATAGAAAACACAGAACTCATATGGCAGGTGAAAACCTGAAACAAATCCAACCAGGAAGTGGGAAATCTGAGGTTTGTAGTTTCATTTAAGTGATTGCCTATCCAATATCCTGTGTCTATGGGGCCAGATTGCACTTCCCAAGGCTTCCAGCAGATGTCAGTCTTTAGAAAGTTGTTTGATTTCTATTGTGGAAGGGTGTCGAATAAGAGCTGTTTTAACAAGTGGACTAGTCTGAGGCCAATCAGTTGTTTACTGCACAGTCACGCCCGTCCTTCTTTTTCCTCTGTAATGAATACGCTATTGAGATTTATTATAAAAACACCCTAAGGATTGATTGTAAACATCGTTTGTTTCTACAAACTGTAATTGAAATTGACTTTTCATCTGGATTTTGCGTTCGCGCATTGTGCCTTTGGAATAGTGAACTAAACGCGCAAACAAAACGGAGCTATTTGGACATAAATATGGACGTAAGGGCTCTCACGGGGTGGTCATGAGAGTGCTCAGGTAGGTGTTTAGGGGTTTCCGTTGGTGCTACTACGGTGGAGACCAGGTCTCAATTACCACCTCATCGACGGGGAGATAAATATATATATTAATAACAGGACAGACTGATGTTCTATATAAATAACAGGACAGACTGATGTTCTATTTAAATAACGGGACAGACTGATGTTCTATATAAATAACAGGACAGACTGATGTTCTATATAAATAACGGGACAGACTGATGTTCTATATAAATAACGGGACAGACTGATGCTTTATGTAAATAACAGGACAGACTGATGCTCTATGTAAATAACAGGACAGACTGATGTTCTATATAAATAACGGGACAGACTGATGCTTTATGTAAATAACAGGACAGACTGATGCTCTATGTAAATAACAGGACAGACTGATGCTCTATATAAATAACGGGACAGACTGATGCTTTATGTAAATAACAGGACAGACTGATGCTCTATGTAAATAACAGGACAGACTGATGCTCTATATAAATAACAGGACAGACTGATGCTCTATATAAATAACAGGACATACTGATGCTCTATATAAATAACAGGACAGACTGATGCTCTATATAAATAACAGAGCAGACTGATGCTCTATATAAATAACAGGACAGACTGATGCTCTATATAAATAACAGGACAGACTGATGCTCTATATAAATAACAGGACAGACTGATGTTCTATATAAATAACAGGACAGACTACTGCTCTATATAAATAACAGGACAGACTGATGCTCTATATAAATAACAGGACAGACTGATGCTCTATATAGATAACAGGACAGACTGATGCTCTATATAAATAACAGGACAGACTGATGCTCTATATAAATAACAGGACAGGCTGATGCTCTATATAAATAACAGGACAGACTGATGTTCTATATAAATAACAGGACATACTACTGCTCTATATAAATAACAGGACAGACTGATGCTCTATATAAATAACAGGACAGACTGATGCTCTATATAGATAACAGGACAGACTGATGCTCTATATAAATAACAGGACAGACTGATGTTCTATATAAATAACAGGACAGACTACTGCTCTATATAAATAACAGGACAGACTGATGTTCTATATAAATAACAGGACAGACTACTGCTCTATATAAATAACAGGACAGACTGATGCTCTATATAAATAACAGGACAGACTGATGCTCTATATAGATAACAGGACAGACTGATGCTCTATATAAATAACAGAACAGACTGATGCTCTATATAAATAACAGGACAGACTGATGCTCTATATAAATAACAGGACAGACTGATGCTCTATATAAATAACAGGACAGACTGATGTTCTATATAAATAACAGGACAGACTACTGCTCTATATAAATAACAGGACAGACTGATGCTCTATATAAATAACAGGACAGACTGATGCTCTATCTCTGAGTCTCTGATGAAATAAGATATTTCCACTACAATGACAAGGCAGTCAAAGAGAAGCCTATGTGTTTACCTTCTATGGTGTCTGAAAGGACACACACACACACACACACACACACACACACACACACACACACACACACACACACACACACACACACACACACACACACACACACACACACAATGCCACAGGAAGGAGGACACAAAGCCATCCTCCCCTCCTTCTTCCTCTAAAGAAAATGTTTAGCTTTTTCTCTTCTCTTTCTCTCACACACTCCAGACATCCTGGGCGAGGCATCGCTCCTTTGTTTCTGAACTCACTCTCTCTTTCTCTTTTCCTCTCTTCCTTTTCTTTAGCACAAAGAGAGAGAGACGAGGCATTCACCTGGCTGAGACACGGAGAGGACACAGCCACAAAAGAGGGAGAAAGAAAGAGAGAGAAGGAAGAGGAATTGAGGGGAGACAGAGAGAGAGGGAAAGTAGGAGAAGAAGGCAGAATTAGAGGGAGAAAGAAAGAGAGAGAAGGAAGAGGAATTGAGGGGAGACAGAGAGAGAGGGAAAGTAGGAGAAGAAGGCAGAATTAGAGGGAGAGAGACATACGTTTCGTACCAAGATGTTATTCCGACAACTTTTTGTCTCATTTTCATTTTATCCTTTTAAAAGGTGTTGCCGGCAACAAAGCCTTTACTTCTGTTTCTACCAACCGACCCAGTCCTGATTGGTGGGTTTTAAAGTCCCGCCAACCCCCCCCCCCCCCCCGTGTTAATGGCGCCTTTCATCTTACCGTCTTTGGCATTAAATCATAAACATTCTATTGTTGTCCGACATCAAACTTGTACTTGTCAATCACATAGCTTTAAATACACTTATCCTCTCCATTTAAATGTCTGTAGTTCTGTCCTTGAGCTATTCTTTCCTATTGGCACATAAATGCATTTAGCCTGGTGGAATGTACACTGGCATTTAGCCTGGGGGAATGAACACTGGCATTTAGCCTGGGGGAATGAACACTGGCATTTAGCCTGGGGGAATGAACACTGGCATTTAACCTGGGGGAATGAACACTGGCATTTAGCCTGGGGGAATGAACACTGGCATTTAGCCTGGGGGAATGAACACTGGCATTTAGCCTGGGGGAATGAACACTGGCATTTAGCCTGGGGGAATGAACACTGCCATTTAGCCTGGGGGAATGAACACTGGCATTTAGCCTGGGGGAATGAACACTGGCATTTAGCCCTGGGGGAATGAACACTGGTATTTAGCCTGGGGGAATGAACACTGGCATTTAGCCTGGGGGAATGAACACTGGCATTTAGCCTGGGGGAATGAACACTGGCATTTAGCCCTGGGGGAATGAACACTGGCATTTAGCCTGGGGGAATGGCATTTAGCCTGGGGGAATGAACACTGGCATTTAGCCTGGGGGAATGAACACTGGCATTTAGCCTGGGGGAATGAACACTGGCATTTAGCCTGGGGGAATGAACACTGGCATTTAGCCCTGGGGGAATGAACACTGGCATTTAGCCTGGGGGAATGAACACTGGCATTTAGCCTGGGTGAATGAACACTGGCATTTAGCCTGGGGGAATGAACACTGGCATTTAGCCCTGGGGGAATGAACACTGGCATTTAGCCTGGGGGAATGAACACTGGCATTTAGCCTGGGTGAATGAACACTGGCATTTAGCCTGGGGGAATGAACACTGGCATTTAGCCTGGGGGAATGAACACTGGGGGAATGAACACTGGCATTTAGCCTGGGGGAATGAACACTGGCATTTAGCCTGGGGGAATGAACACTGGCATTTAGCCTGGGGGAATGAACACTGGCATTTAGCCTGGGGGAATGAACACTGGCATTTAGCCTGGGGGAATGAACACTGGCATTTAGCCTGGGGGAATGAACACTGGCATTTAGCCTGGGGGAATGAACACTGGCATTTAGCCTGGGGGAATGAACACTGGCATTTAGCCTGGGGGAATGAACACTGGCATTTAGCCTGGGGGAATGAACACTGGCATTTAGCCTGGGGGAATGAACACTGGCATTTAGCCCTGGGGGAATGAACACTGGCATTTAGCCTGGGGGAATGAACACTGGCATTTAGCCTGGGGGAATGAACACTGGCATTTAGCCTGGGGGAATGAACACTGGCATTTAGCCTGGCACTTCATCTTTTCTTCTTGACTTTGAAAAGCAAATGTTTAAAGGGCCTTATATTTAGGAAATAAATTATGAGTTAATATGAATAAGTTACTAACTTAAACTACGAATCGCTAATAGGCTATCTGTCTTCAGCGAAAATAATTGTTGGGGAATTTGAAAGAGGAGAAAGCACTCGATAGATCACGTCCAACACGGACCAAAAGAGCAACGTTCTGCCATCATCCCACAGAGAGGTTTCAAATATCTTTACATGATTGAAAAACGGACACGGCCTGAAAACTGTTTTATGACAGTGGTTCCACACATTTATTGACACTCAAGTTGTATGGGAGACTTATTATTTATTTTTATTTTGTTGTTTTCCATGATTATTTCTCACTATAAACTCTAGGCCCTATGTGTGTTGACTGTGGCCAGGGCAAGGCAAGGCAGGCTGTCTACTGTCTGTTTAATGAACTAAAGAAGAACTATTGATTTCATTTGCATGGTGCAGCACAGACCAGTAACATTAATTCAATTCAAAATATTCTATTCTATTCTTTAGAAAATAAATTGTATTAGTCTCATAATGTTTCCTAGGACCTGCGTTAACAAATATCTATCCAGCTCATATAATTAGACTAGCAGATCATATCTGACAACGTTTTGAGGAGCCAACTATTTATTGACCATAACAGGAAAATACATGGCAATTATTTACAAATGATTTACAAGTAGGCTACGGCAGGCTGCTAACTTCCTGTTGAAGTGAAATGTGAAAAAACAAAAGCAGTGGAACATCTGAATTTAAACAGAGGAATTAAGAACATGCAGCTGTCAGGATACCATGACAACGGTCGCGACAACAGGGTCAAAGTTGAATGTCTCTTGCTCCTTCCCGGCAAAAGGAATAGCCATATAAAAGGCTAGTGGTGCCAAAACTGAGGTAACAATAGGGCTCTTTGAAAGAAACGTGTTTTTACAGACAACATACCGTGATTCCTGTGTGAAAGCACTAAGATAGAGGAAGGGGTAGAGAAAGGGAGGTGAAGGGAGAGGAAGTTAAAAAGAATGGAAGAGAGAAAGAGAGAGATGGAAAGGGTGAGAAGAAGGCAGAGTTAGAGAGAGAGAAAGAGAGGGAAATGAAAGAGAGAGGAAGGGAGCATTAGAGAGAGAGAGAGAGAGAAAGGGAAATGAGGGATAGAGGAAGGGAGAGTTAGAGAGAGAGAAAGAGGAAAATATGGGAAAGATGAAGGGAGAGTTAGAGAGAGAGAAAGAGGGAAATGACAGAGAGCAGAAGGGAGAGTTAGAGAGAGAGAAAGAGGGAAATATGGGAAAGATGAAGGGAGAGTTAGAGAGAGAGAAAGAGGGAAATGACAGAGAGCAGAAGGGAGAGTTAGAGAGAGAGAAAGAGAGGGAAATGACAGAGAGCAGAAGGGAGAGTTAGAGAGAGAGAAAGAGGGAAATATGGGAAAGATGAAGGGAGAGTTAGAGAGAGAGAAAGAGAGGGAAATGACAGAGAGCAGAAGGGAGAGTTAGAGAGAGAGAAATAGAGGGAAATGACAGAGAGCAGAAGGGAGAGTTAGAGAGAGAGAAAGAGAGGGAAATGACAGAGAGCAGAAGGGAGAGTTAGAGAGAAGGAAGGAGATACCCCCTCCTTATTTGAATAGAAAAAAGAGACATCAAATTTACAACCATCTAAAAACAAGTGACTCCAAATCATTCCATCACACAGCTCTACAATGTCAAGAGATGAAACAAGAGAAGAGTCCCCTCAGCCAGCTGGTTCTGAGGCTCAGTTCACCAACCCAAACCAACCCCCAAAGAGCCTCAGGACAGCACTCAGCCAGCTGGTTCTGAGGCTCAGTTCACCAACCCAAACCAACCCCATAGAGCCTCAGGACAGCACTCAGCCAGCTGGTTCTGAGGCTCAGTTCACCAACCCAAACCAACCCCATAGAGCCTCAGGACAGCACTCAGCCAGCTGGTTCTGAGGCTCAGTTCACCAACCCAAACCAACCCCATAGAGTCTCAGGACAGCACTCAGCCAGCTGGTTCTGAGGCTCAGTTCACCAACCCAAACCAACCCCATAGAGCCTCAGGACAGCACTCAGCCAGCTGGTTCTGAGGCTCAGTTCACCAACCCAAACCAACCCCATAGAGCCTCAGGACAGCACTCAGCCAGCTGGTTCTGAGGCTCAGTTCACCAACCCAAACCAACCCCATAGAGCCTCAGGACAGCACTCAGCCAGCTGGTTCTGAGGCTCAGTTCACCAACCCAAACCAACCCCATAGAGTCTCAGGACAGCACTCAGCCAGCTGGTTCTGAGGCTCAGTTCACCAACCCAAACCAACCCCATAGAGCCTCAGGACAGCACTCAGCCAGCTGGTTCTGAGGCTCAGTTCACCAACCCAAACCAACCCCATAGAGCCTCAGGACAGCACTCAGCCAGCTGGTTCTGAGGCTCAGTTCACCAACCCAAACCAACCCCATAGAGTCTCAGGACAGCACTCAGCCAGCTGGTTCTGAGGCTCAGTTCACCAACCCAAACCAACCCCATAGAGCCTCAGGACAGCACTCAGCCAGCTGGTTCTGAGGCTCAGTTCACCAACCCAAACCAACCCCAGATAGCCTCAGGACAGCACTCAGCCAGCTGGTTCTGAGGCTCAGTTCACCGACCCAAACCAACCCCATAGAGCCTCAGGATAGCACTCAGCCAGCTGGTTCTGAGGCTCAGTTCACCAACCCAAACCAACCCCATAGAGTCTCAGGACAGCACTCAGCCAGCTGGTTCTGAGGCTCAGTTCACCAACCCAAACCAACCCCATAGAGCCTCAGGACAGCACTCAGCCAGCTGGTTCTGAGGCTCAGTTCACCAACCCAAACCAACCCCATATAGTCTCAGGACAGCACTCAGCCAGCTGGTTCTGAGGCTCAGTTCACCAACCCAAACCAACCCCAGATAGCCTCAGGACAGCAGTCAGCCAGCTGGTTCTGAGGCTCAGTTCACCAACCCAAACCAACCCCATAGAGCCTCAGGACAGCACTCAGCCAGCTGGTTCTGAGGCTCAGTTCACCAACCCAAACCAACCCCATAGAGCCTCAGGACAGCACTCAGCCAGCTGGTTCTGAGGCTCAGTTCACCAACCCAAACCAACCCCATAGAGCCTCAGGACAGCACTCAGCCAGCTGGTTCTGAGGCTCAGTTCACGAACCCAAACCAACCCCATAGAGCCTCAGGACAGCACTCAGCCAGCTGGTTCTGAGGCTCAGTTCACCAACCCAAACCAACCCCATAGAGTCTCAGGACAGCACTCAGCCAGCTGGTTCTGAGGCTCAGTTCACCAACCCAAACCAACCCCATAGAGCCTCAGGACAGCACTCAGCCAGCTGGTTCTGAGGCTCAGTTCACCAACCCAAACCAACCCCATAGAGCCTCAGGACAGCACTCAGCCAGCTGGTTCTGAGGCTCAGTTCACCAACCCAAACCAACCCCAGATAGCCTCAGGACAGCACTCAGCCAGCTGGTTCTGAGGCTCAGTTCACCAACCCAAACCAACCCCATAGAGCCTCAGGACAGCACTCAGCCAGCTGGTTCTGAGGCTCAGTTCACCAACCCAAACCAACCCCATAGAGTCTCAGGACAGCACTCAGCCAGCTGGTTCTGAGGCTCAGTTCACCAACCCAAACCAGCCCCATAGAGCCTCAGGACAGCACTCAGCCAGCTGGTTCTGAGGCTCAGTTCACCAACCCAAACCAACCCAATAGAGTCTCAGGACAGCACTCAGCCAGCTGGTTCTGAGGCTCAGTTCACCAACCCAAACCAACCCCAGATAGCCTCAGGACAGCACTCAGCCAGCTGGTTCTGAGGCTCAGTTCACCAACCCAAACCAACCCCATAGAGCCTCAGGACAGCACTCAGCCAGCTGTTTCTGAGGCTCAGTTCACCAACCCAAACCAACCCCATAGAGTCTCAGGACAGCACTCAGCCAGCTGGTTCTGAGGCTCAGTTCACCAACCCAAACCAACCCCATAGAGCCTCAGGACAGCACTCAGCCAGCTGGTTCTGAGGCTCAGTTCACCAACCCAAACCAACCCCATAGAGCCTCAGGACAGCACTCAGCCAGCTGGTTCTGAGGCTCAGGAGCCTCAGGACAGCACTCAGCCAGCTGGTTCTGAGGCTCCAAACCAACCCCATAGAGTCTCAGGACAGCACTCAGCCAGCTGGTTCTGAGGCTCAGTTCACCAACCCAAACCAACCCCAGATAGTCTCAGGACAGCACTCAGCCAGCTGGTTCTGAGGCTCAGTTCCCCTTCCCAAACCAACCCCATAGAGCCTCAGGACAGCACTCAGCCAGCTGGTTCTGAGGCTCAGTTCACCAACCCAAACCAACCCCATAGAGCCTCAGGACAGCATCTAGCCCAACCAAATCATCATAAAGCGAAAATAAAAATATATCACCTGGGGAGAAACCACAACAAATCTAAGTAAACTTCAATGGTATTTGTCTCTAAACAGACAGCACATATCTGACCACTGTGACTGATAGAAAACTGAGGTAAACACTGACTAGGTACAGACTCAGTGAGCACAGTCTGGCTATAGAGACCGGTCGTCACAGACAAACCTGGCTGCCCAGAGAGGACAGTCTGGCTATAGAGACCGGTCGTCACAGACAAACCTGGCTGCCCAGAGAGACAGGTTGTGCTCACTCTGCTCCAGGGGAGAGGTAGAGACAGAGCTGCATTTCCTATTACACTGTGACAAATACTCAGACATAAGAGAACCCCTCACTCTCTCACACACACACACACACACACACACACACACACACACACACACACACACACACACACACACACACACACACACACACACACACACACACACACACACACACACACACACACACACACATTACACATCCCAGTGTTTCATAGTTCTGTATGTAGGATCTGTGATTTCTCCTCACTAAAGGATATGACTATATACAGGAGTCTCTCTCTAAAGGATGTGACTGTATACAGGAGTCTCTCTCTATAGGATATGACTGTATACAGGAGTCTCTCCCTAAAGAATATGACTGTATACAGGAGTCTCTCCCTAAAGGATATGACTGTATACAGGAGTCTCTCTCTAAAGGATATGACTGTATACAGGAGTCTCTCTCTATAGGATATGAATGTATACAGGAGTCTCTCTCTAAAGGATATGACTGTATACAGGAGTCTCTCTCTAAAGGATATGACTGTATACAGGAGTCTCTCTCTAAAGGATATTACTGTATACAGGAGTCTCTCTCTAAAGGATATGACGGTATACAAGAGTCTCTCTCCTCTCTAAAGGATATGAATGTATACAGGAGTCTCTCTCTAAAGGATATGACTGTATTCAGGAGTCTCTCTCTAAAGGATATGACTGTATACAGGAGTCACTCTCCTCTCTAAAGGATATGACTGTATACAGGAGTCTCTCTCTAAAGGATATGACTGTATACAGGAGTCACTCTCCTCTCTAAAGGATATGACTGTATACAGGAGTCTCTCTCTAAAGGATATGACTGTATACAGGAGTCACTCTCCTCTCTAAAGGATATGACTGTATACAGGAGTCTCTCTCTAAAGGATATGACTGTATACAGGAGTCTCTCCTCTCTAAAGGATATGACTGTATACAGGAGTCTCTCCTCTCTAAAGGATGTGACTGTATACAGGAGTCTCTCTCTAAAGGATATGACTGTATACAGGAGTCTCATCTCTCTATAGGATATGGCTGTATACAGGAGTCTCTCCTCTCTAAAGGATATGACTGTATACAGGAGTCTCTCTCTAAAGGATATGACTGTATACAGGAGTCTCTCTCTAAAGGATATGACTGTATACAGGAGTCTCTCTCTAAAGGATATGACTGTATACAGGAGTCTCTCTCTAAAAGATATGACTGTATACAGGAGTCTCTCTCTAAAGGATATGACTGTATACAGGAGTCTCTCCTCTCTAAAGGATATGACTGTATACAGGAGTTTCTCTCTAAAGGATATGACTGTATACAGGAGTCACTCTCCTCTCTAAAGGATATGGCTGTAAACAGGAGTCTCTCTCTAAAGGATATGACTGTATACAGGAGTCTCTCCTCTCTAAAGGATATGACTGTATACAGGAGTCTCTCCTCTCTAAAGGATGTGACTGTATACAGGAGTCTCTCTCTAAAGGATATGACTGTATACAGGAGTCTCTCCTCTCTATAGGATATGGCTGTATACAGGAGTCTCTCCTCTCTAAAGGATATGACTGTATACAGGAGTCTCTCTCTAAAGAATATGACTGTATACAGGAGTCTCTCTCTAAAGGATATGACTGTATACAGGAGTCTCTCTCTAAAGGATATGACTGTATACAGGAGTCTCTCTCTAAAGGATATTACTGTATACAGAAGTCAGTCTCTCTCTAAAGGATATGACTGTATACAGGAGTCTCTCTCTAAAGGATATGACTGTATACAGGAGTCTCTCTCTAAAGGATATGACTGTATACAGGAGTCTCTCTCTAAAGGATATGACTGTATACAGGAGTCTCTCTCTAAAGGATATGACTGTATACAGGAGTCTCTCTCTAAAGGATATGACTGTATACAGGAGTCTCTCTCTAAAGGATATGACTGTATACAGGAGTCTCTCTCTAAAGGATATGACTGTATACAGGAGTCTCTCTCTAAAGGATATGACTGTATACAGGAGTCTCTCCTCTCTAAAGGATATGACTGTATACAGGAGTCTCTCCTCTCTAAAGGATATGACTGTATACAGGACTCTCTCTCTAAAGGATACGACTGTATACAGGAGTCTCTCTCTAAAGGATACGACTGTATACAGGAGTCTCTCTCTAAAGGATATGACTGTATACAGGAGTCTCTCTCTAAAGGATATGACTGTATACAGGAGTCTCTCTCTAAAGGATATGACTGTATACAGGAGTCTCTCTCTAAAGGATATGACTGTATACAGGAGTCTCTCTCTAAAGGATATGACTGTATACAGGAGTCTCTCTCTAAAGGATATTACTGTATACAGGAGTCTCTCTCTAAAGGATATTACTGTATACAGGAGTCTCTCTCTAAAGGATATTACTGTATACAGGAGTCTCTCCTCTCTAAAGGATATGACTGTATACAGGAATCTCTCTCTAAAGGATATGACTGTATACAGGAGTCTCTCTCTAAAGGATATGACTGTATACAGGAGTCTCTCTCTAAAGGATATGACTTTATACAGGAGTCTCTCCTCTCTAAAGGATATGACTGTATACAGGAGTCTCTCTCTAAAGGATATGACTGTATACAGGAGTCTCTCTCTAAAGGATATGACTGTATACAGGAGTCTCTCCTCTCTAAAGGATATGACTGTATACAGGAGTCTCTCTCTAAAGGATATGACTGTATACAGGAGTCTCTCTCTAAAGGATATGACTGTATACAGGAGTCTCTCTCTAAAGGATATGACTGTATACAGGAGTCTCTCTCTAAAGGATATGACTGTATACAGGAGTCTCTCTCTAAAGGATATGACTGTATACAGGAGTCTCTCTCTAAAGGATATGACTGTATACAGGAGTCTCTCTCTAAAGGATATGACTGTATACAGGAGTTTCTCTCTAAAGGATATGACTGTATACAGGAGTCTCTCTCTAAAGGATATGACTGTATACAGGAGTCTCTCCCTAAAGGATATGACTGTATACAGGAGTCTCTCCTCTCTAAAGGATATGACTGTATACAGGAGTCTCTCCTCTCTAAAGGATATGACTGTATACAGGAGTCTCTCTCTCTCTGAGGAAATGCTGTGGTTGTTGTTGTTATTGTGCCTGCTTCTACTAAACTTAGCCCCCTGAGCAACGTTTAAAACACATACACAACATTTATAACACAACATTTAACACACACACAACGTTTATAACACACACACGACGTTTAAAACACAACGTTTATAACACACATACAACGTTTATACAACGTTTAAAACACACACACAACGTTTATACAACGTTTAAAACACACACACAACGTTTAAAACACACACACAACGTTTAAAACACAACGTTTAAAACACACACACAACGTTTATACAACGTTTAAAACACACACACCACGTTTAAAACACAACGTTTAAAACACACACACAACGTTTATACAATGTTTATAACACACACACAACGTTTATACAATGTTTATAACACACACACACAACATTTATAACACACACACACACCTTCCACCCCATTTATTTGTCTACCCCCCAGCATAAATATCTCTTGTTACCGGGCGGAAGTTGCTTTGTGAGAATTGCCCCAAGGGAGTGGCTTTTTTTCTGAGATTGCAGAACACCAAAGAGGGAGAGCGAAGAGATGAAAGAGTATAAGGATTTTTTTCTCTTTACAGGACTATTTCTTCCATTTATTTTAGTTAGTAATTACATGTATCTCTCTTGCTCTTTCTTCTCTCCCTCTCATGTCTTTAATTACAGGTGTGTCTGATCATTAACAACATATTGACTCGGAGCCAGAGACGGCAGCAGCCATGATTCCCTGTAACACACCTACCATCTCTCTCTCTCTGTAGCCCAGAGGTTAGTGAATGTGTCCAGGTGATTCTCTCTAACCACTAGGCTACCCTGCTGCCCCACCCTCCCTGTAACACACCTACCATCTCTCTCTCTCTCTCTCTGTAGCCCAGAGGTTAGTGAATGTGTCCAGGTGATTCTCTCTAACCACTAGGCTACCCTGCCGCCCCACCCTCCATGTAACACACCTACCATGCTTTTGGGAAAAGGTGCTTTTTGGCAAACTTCAGTCAAATATTTGGACGAGATGAGTCCCATTACGTCTGGCGAAAACCAAACACTGCATTCCACAGTAAGATCCTCATACCAATGGTCAGCATGGTGGTGGTAGTGTGATGGTTTGGGGTCAGCATGGTGGTGGTAGTGTGATGGTTTGGGGTCCAGCATGGTGGTGGTAGTGTGATGGTTTGGGGTCAGCATGGTGGTGGTAGTGTGATGGTTTGGGGTCCAGCATGGTGGTGGTAGTGTGATGGTTTGGGGTCCAGCATGGTGGTGGTAGTGTGATGGTTTGGGGTCCAGCATGGTGGTGGTAGTGTGATGGTTTGGGGTCCAGCATGGTGGTGGTAGTGTGATGGTTTGGGGTCAGCATGGTGGTGGTAGTGGGATGGTTTGGGGTCCAGCATGGTGGTGGTAGTGTGATGGTTTGGGGTCCAGCATGGTGGTGGTAGAGATGGTTTGGGGTCCAGCATGGTGGTGGTAGTGTGATGGTTTGGGGTCAGCATGGTGGTGGTAGTGTGATGGTTTGGGGTCCAGCATGGTGGTGGCAGTGTGATGGTTTAGGGTCCAGCATGGTGGTGGTAGTGTGATGGTTTGGGGTCAGCATGGTGGTGGTAGTGTGATGGTTTGGGGTCCAGCATGGTGGTGGTAGTGTGATGGTTTGGGGTCAGCATGGGGGTGGTAGTGTGATGGTTTGGGGTCCAGCATGGTGGTGGTAGTGTGATGGTTTGGGGTCAGCGTGGTGTTGGTAGTGTGAGGGTTTGGGGTCAGCATGGTGGTGGTAGTGTGATGGTTTGAGGTCCAGCATGGTGGTGGTAGTGTGATGGTTTAGGGTCCAGCATGGTGGTGGTAGTGTGATGGTTTGGGGTCCAGCATGGTGGTGGTAGTGTGATGGTTTGGGGTCAGCATGGTGGTGGTAGTGTGATGGTTTGGGGTCCAGCATGGTGGTGGTAGTGTGATGGTTTGGGGTCCAGCATGGTGGTGGTAGTGTGATGGTTTGGGGTCAGCATGGTGGTGGTAGTGTGATGGTTTAGGGTCCAGCATGGTGGTGGTAGTGTGATGGTTTGGGGTCCAGCATGGTGGTGGTAGAGATGGTTTGGGGTCAGCATGGTGGTGGTAGTGTGATGGTTTGGGGTCAGCATGGTGGTGGTAGTGTGATGGTTTGGGGTCAGCATGGTGGTGGCAGTGTGATGGTTTGGGGAGGCTTTGCTGCCTCAGGACCTGGACGACTTGCCTTAATAGAAGGAACCATGAATTCTGTATCAGATAATTCTACAGGAGAATGTCAGGCCATCCGTCTGTGAGCTGAAGCACAGCTGGGTCATGCAGCAATACAATGATCCAAAAGTTTTGGAATGGCCTAGTCAAAGTCCAGACCTAATCCCAATTGAGATGTTGTGTCAGGACTTTAAAGGAGCAGTTCAGGCTTGAAAATCCACAAATGTCGCTGAGTTAAAGCAGTTCTGCATGGAAGACTCTGGATGAACTATCTACTGTTAAAAAACATTTGTTTTAATGGACAATTCTATGAACTGCCTTGGGCAAGTGTTCAAGTTTACACACTACCTGTTATCGATCCTGAAGTAAAATATAAAACGCAACATGTTAAGTGTTGTCATGGTCCCATGTTTCATGAGCTGAAATAAAAGATGGCAGAAATGTTTTCTGTTAGTGAGCATTTCTCCTGTGCCTTCATCCACCCACCTGACAGGTGTGGCATATACAAGAAGCTGATTAAACAGCACGGTCATTACGCAGGTGCACCTTGTGTTGGGAACAATAAAAGGCCACCGTTTTGTCACACAACACAATGTCATAGAAGTTTTAAAGGAGTGTGCAATTGGCATGCTGACTGCAGGACTGTCCACCCGTTGTTGCCAGATAACTAAATGTTTCTCTAAAACAAAGTAGTATGTCCAACCGGCCTCACGACCGCAGACCACGTGTCACCACACCTGCCCAGGACCTCCACATACAGCATCTTCACCTGAGGGACGGTCTGAGACCAGCCAACCGGAAGAATATTTGCAAAACATTTCTGAAACTATCTCGGGGAAGCTCGTCGTCCTCACCAGGGTCTTGACCTCAAATCACAAGCACCGAATACAACAGGTAGACCTTACAGTGAAATGCTTACTTACGAGCCTCTAACCAACAATGTAGTTTTAAAAAATACAGATAAGAAATAAAAGTAAAAAGTCAATAAAGAGAAGCAGTATAAATAACAATGTGGAGGCTATATACAGGGTATTACGGTACAGAGTCAATGTGGAGGCTATATACAGGGTATTACGGTACAGAGTCAATGTGGAGGCTATATACAGGGTATTACGGTACAGAGTCAATGTGGAGGCTATATACAGGGTATTACGGTACAGAGTCAATGTGGAGGCTATATACAGGGTATTACGGTACAGAGTCAATGTGGAGGCTATATACAGGGTGTACTGGTACAGAGTCAATGTGGAGGCTATATACAGGGTGTTACGGTACAGAGTCAATGTGGAGGCTATATACAGGGTATTACGGTACAGAGTCAATGTGGAGGCTATATACAGGGTATTAAGGTACAGAGTCAATGTGGAGGCTATATACAGGGTATTACGGTACAGAGTCAATGTGGAGGCTATATACAGGGTATTATGGTACAGAATCAATGTGGAGGCTATATACAGGGTATTATGGTACAGAGTCAATGTGGAGGCTATATACAGGGTATTACGGTACAGAGTCAATGTGGAGGCTATATACAGGGTGTCATGGTACAGAGTCAATGTGGAGGCTATATACAGGGTATTATGGTACAGAGTCAATGTGGAGGCTATATACAGGGTATTATGGTACAGAGTCAATGTGGAGGCTATATACAGGGTATTACGGTACAGAGTCAATGTGGAGGCTATATACAGGGTATTATGGTACAGAGTCAATGTGGAGGCTATATACAGGGTATTACGGTACAGAGTCAATGTGGAGGCTATATACAGGGTATTATGGTACAGAGTCAATGTGGAGGCTATATACAGGGTATTATGGTACAGAGTCAATGTGGAGGCTATATACAGGGTATTATGGTACAGAGTCAATGTGGAGGCTATATACAGGGTATTACGGTACAGAGTCAATGTGGAGGCTATATACAGGGTATTATGGTACAGAGTCAATGTGGAGGCTATATACAGGGTATTATGGTACAGAGTCAATGTGGAGGCTATATACAGGGTATTATGGTACAGAGTCAATGTGGAGGCTATATACAGGGTATCATGGTACAGAGTCAATGTGGAGGCTATATACAGGGGGTACTGGTACAGAGTCAATGTGGAGGCTATATACAGGGGGTACCGGTACAGAGTCAATGTGGGGGCTATATACAGGGTATTATGGTACAGAGTCAATGTGGAGGCTATATACAGGGTATTATGGTACAGAGTCAATGTGGGGGCTATATACAGGGGGTACCGGTACAGAGTCAATGTGGAGGCTATATACAGGGTATTATGGTACAGAGTCAATGTGGAGGCTATATACAGGGGGTACCGGTACAGAGTCAACGTGGAGGCTATATACGGGGTATTATGGTACAGAGTCAATGTGGAGGTTATATACAGGGGGTACCGGTACAGAGTCAATGTGGAGGCTATATACAGGGGGTACCGGTACAGAGTCAATGTGGAGGCTATATACAGGGTATTACGGTACAGAGTCAATGTGGAGGCTATATACAGGGTGTTACAGTACAGAGTCAATGTGGAGGCTATATACAGGGTATTACGGTACAGAGTCAATGTGGAGGCTATATACAGGGTATTACGGTACAGAGTCAATGTGGAGGCTATATACAGGGTATTATGGTACAGAGTCAATGTGGAGGCTATATACAGGGTATTATGGTACAGAGTCAATGTGGAGGCTATATACAGGGTATTATGGTACAGAGTCAATGTGGAGGCTATATACAGGGTATTACGGTACAGAGTCAATGTGGAGGCTATATACAGGGTATTACGGTACAGAGTCAATGTGGAGGCTATATACAGGGTATTAAGGTACAGAGTCAATGTGGAGACTATATACAGGGTATTACGGTACAGAGTCAATGTGGAGGCTATATACAGGGTATTATGGTACAGAGTCAATGTGGAGGCTATATACAGGGTATTATGGTACAGAGTCAATGTGGAGGCTATATACAGGGTATTACGGTACAGAGTCAATGTGGAGGCTATATACAGGGTGTCATGGTACAGAGTCAATGTGGAGGCTATATACAGGGTATTATGGTACAGAGTCAATGTGGAGGCTATATACAGGGTATTATGGTACAGAGTCAATGTGGAGGCTATATACAGGGTATTACGGTACAGAGTCAATGTGGAGGCTATATACAGGGTATTATGGTACAGAGTCAATGTGGAGGCTATATACAGGGTATTACGGTACAGAGTCAATGTGGAGGCTATATACAGGGTATTATGGTACAGAGTCAATGTGGAGGCTATATACAGGGTATTATGGTACAGAGTCAATGTGGAGGCTATATACAGGGTATTATGGTACAGAGTCAATGTGGAGGCTATATACAGGGTATTACGGTACAGAGTCAATGTGGAGGCTATATACAGGGTATTATGGTACAGAGTCAATGTGGAGGCTATATACAGGGTATTATGGTACAGAGTCAATGTGGAGGCTATATACAGGGCATTATGGTACAGAGTCAATGTGGAGGCTATATACAGGGTATCATGGTACAGAGTCAATGTGGAGGCTATATACAGGGGGTACAGGTACAGAGTCAATGTGGAGGCTATATACAGGGGGTACCGGTACAGAGTCAATGTGGGGGCTATATACAGGGTATTATGGTACAGAGTCAATGTGGAGGCTATATACAGGGTATTATGGTACAGATTCAATGTGGGGGCTATATACAGGGGGTACCGGTACAGAGTCAATGTGGAGGCTATATACAGGGTATTATGGTACAGAGTCAATGTGGAGGCTATATACAGGGGGTACCGGTACAGAGTCAACGTGGAGGCTATATACGGGGTATTATGGTACAGAGTCAATGTGGAGGTTATATACAGGGGGTACCGGTACAGAGTCAATGTGGAGGCTATATACAGGGGGTACCGGTACAGAGTCAATGTGGAGGCTATATACAGGGTATTACGGTACAGAGTCAATGTGGAGGCTATATACAGGGTGTTACAGTACAGAGTCAATGTGGAGGCTATATACAGGGGGTACCGGTACAGAGTCAATGTGGAGGCTATATACAGGGGGTACCGGTACAGGGTCAATGTGGAGGCTATATACAGGGTATTATGGTACAGAGTTAATGTGGAGACTATATACAGGGGGTACCGGTACAGAGTCAATGTGGGGGCTATATACAGGGGGTACCAGTACAGAGTCAATGTGGGGGCTATATACAGGGGGTACCGGTACAGAGTCAATGTGGAGGCTATATACAGGGTATTATGGTACAGAGTCAATGTGGAGGCTATATACAGGGTATTATGGTACAGAGTCAATGTGGAGGCTATATACAGGGGGTACCGGTACAGAGTCAATGTGGAGGCTATATACAGGGGGTACCGGTACAGAGTCAATGTGGAGGCTATATACAGGGGGTACTGGTACAGAGTCAATGTGGAGGCTATATACAGGGTATTACGGTACAGAGTCAATGTGGAGGCTATATACAGGGGGTACCAGTACAGAGTCAATGTGGAGGCTATATACAGGGTATTACGGTACAGAGTCAATGTGGAGGCTATATACAGGGTATTATGGTACAGAGTCAATGTGGAGGCTATATACAGGGGGTACCGGTACAGAGTCAATGTGGAGGCTATATACAGGGGGTACCGGTACAGAGTCAATGTGGAGGCTATATACAGGGTATTATGGTACAGAGTCAATGTGGAGGCTATATACAGGGGGTACCGGTACAGAGTCAATGTGGAGGCTATATACAGGGGGTACCGGTACAGAGTCAATGTGGAGGCTATATACAGGGTATTATGGTACAGAGTCAATGTGGAGGCTATATACCAGTACAGGGGTACCGGTACAGAGTCAATGTGGAGGCTATATACAGGGTGTTACGGTACAGAGTCAATGTGGAGGCTATATACAGGGTATTACGGTACAGAGTCAATGTGGAGGCTATATACAGGGTATTATGGTACAGAGTCAATGTGGAGGCTATATACAGGGGGTACCGATACAGAGTAAATGTGGAGGCTATATACAGGGGGTACCGGTACAGAGTCAATTTGGAGGCTATATACAGGGTATTATGGTACAGAGTCAATGTGGAGGCTATATACAGGGGGTACCGATACAGAGTCAATGTGGAGGCTATATACAGGGGGTACCGGTACAGAGTCAATGTGGAGGCTATATACAGGGGGTACAGGTACAGAGTCAATATGGAGGCTATATACAGGGGGTACCAGTAAAGAGTCAATGTGGAGGCTATATACAGGAGGTACCTGAACAGAGTCAATATGGAGGCTATATACAGGCGGTACCGGTACAGAGTCAATGTGGAGGCTATATACAGGGGGTACCGATACAGAGTCAGTTTGGAGGCTATATACAGAGGGTACTGGTACAGAGTCAATGTGGAGGCTATATACAGGGGGTACCGGTACAGAGTCAATGTGGAGGCTATATACAGGGGGTACTGGTACAGAGTCAATGTGGAGGCTATATACAGGGTGTTACGGTACAGAGTCAATGTGGAGGCTATATACAGGGGGTACCGGTACAGAGTCAGTTTGGAGGCTATATACAGGGGGTACTGGTACAGAGTCAATGTGGAGGCTATATACAGGGGGTACCGGTACAGAGTCAATGTGGAGGCTATATACAGGGGGTACCGGTACAGAGTCAATGTGGAGGCTATATACAGGGTATTACGGTACAGAGTCAATGTTGGGTCTATATACAGGGGGTACCGGTACAGAGTCAATGTGGAGGCTATATACAGGGGGTACCGGTACAGAGTCAATGTGGAGGCTATATACAGGGGGTACCGGTACAGAGTCAATGTGGAGGCTATATACAGGGGCTACCGGTACAGAGTCAATGTGGAGGCTATATACAGGTGGTACCGGTACAGAGTCAATGTGCGGGGGCACCAGTTAGTTGAGGTAATATGTTTAAGGAAGAGTTATTACAGTGACTATAGATGATAACAACAGAGCATAGCAGTGGTGTAAAGGGGGGGGGGGGGTGTTAATGAACATATTCTGGGTAGCCGTTTGATTAGGTGTTCAGGAGTCTTATGGCTTGGGGGTAGAAGCTGTTTAGAAGCATCTTGGACCTAGACCTGGCGCTCCGGTATAGTGGTTCTGGATGGCATGAAGCTTGGCCCCAGTGATGCACTGGGCCGTACGAGCAGTTGTTGTTTACCAAGCATGTCACTGTTAGTCCTGTTGTTTACCAAGCATGTCACTGTTAGTCCTGTTGTTTACCAAGCACATCACTGTTAGTCCTGTTGTTTACCAAGCATGTCACTGTTAGTCCTGTTGTTTACCAAGCACGTCACTATTAGTCCTGTTGTTTACCAAGCATGTCACTGTTAGTCATGTTGTTTACCAAGCACGTCACTGTTAGTCCTGTTGTTTACCAAGCATGTCACTATTAGTCCTGTTGTTTACCAAGCATGTCACTGTTAGTCCTGTTGTTTACCAAGCATGTCACTATTAGTCCTGTTGTTTACCAAGCATGTCACTGTTAGTCCTGTTGTTTACCAAGCATGTCACTGTTAGTCCTGTTGTTTACCAAGCATGTCACTGTTAGTCCTGTTGTTTACCAAGCATGTCACTGTTAGTCCTGTTGTTTACCAAGCATGTCACTGTTAGTCCTGTTGTTTACCAAGCATGTCACTGTTAGTCCTGTTGTTTACCAAGCATGTCACTATTAGTCCTGTTGTTTACCAAGCATGTCACTGTTAGTCCTGTTGTTTACCAAGCACATCACTGTTAGTCCTGTTGTTTACCAAGCACATCACTGTTAGTCCTGTTGTTTACCAAGCACATCACTATTAGTCCTGTTGTTTACCAAGCACATCACTGTTAGTCCTGTTGTTTACCAAGCACATCACTGTTAGTCCTGTTGTTTACCAAGCACATCACTGTTAGTCCTGTTGTTTACCAAGCACGTGCCAAATTAAATTGGCCTTCACGAGCCATAACGTCCTAGTAAATATATTGTATCTGTGAGCTACTCTCAGAAGCTCTGGCTCAATTTAAACCAGCAGAACTCTCAGATTCATACTCAGGTATCATATGAGCTACACTCTCTGCCTCGGTTTTATTACGGTGGTGTTACCTGCAGGTACATACAACACCTCTCCATACTGCCTACCAGAGGCTTGCTTTCTCTTAAAACACACACAAGCCCCTGGGCAGCTCCTTCTCTCTAATCTCGTATCAAAGCCTGCGTCTTTCAAAGCATCACACACACACACACACACACATTTACATACACACACACACACACACACACACACAATCTTCCTGTCCAGTTTTGCACCCCCTCAGGCTCGTGCAGTGGAGGAGATTTTTGCAGGCTATATTCAACTTTGTCTCAGGGTAGTAAGTTAGGGGTCTGTTGATATCCCTCTAGTGGTGTGGGGGCTGTGCTTTGGCAAAGTGGGTGGGGTTATATCCTGCCTGGTTGGCCCTGTTTGCGGGTATCGTCGGACGGGGCCACAGTGTCTCCCAATCCCTCCTGTCTCAGTCTCCAGTATCTATGCTACAATAGTCTATGTGCCTGGAGGCTGGGGTTAGTCTGTTATATCTGGAGTATTTATCATGTCTTATCAGGTGTCTCTCTGCCTCTCTGTCTCTCTCAATTCAATTCAAGGGGCATTATTGACATGGGAAACGTGTTAACATTACCAAAGCAAGTGAGTTAGATAATACACAAAAGTGAAATAAACAATAAATAAACAGTCTCTCTCTCTCTCTACCTCTCTCTACCTCTCTCTACCTCTCTCTCTCTCTACCTCTCTCTACCTCTCTCTACCTCTCTCTCTCTCTACCTCTCTCTCTCTCTACCTCTCTCTACCTCTCTCTACCTCTCTCTACCTCTCTCTACCTCTCTCTACCTCTCTCTACCTCTCTCTACCTCTCTCTACATCTCTCTACCTCTCTCTACCTCTCTCTCTCTCTCTCTACCTGGCCTGATGACTCCTGGCTGTCCCCAGTCCATCTGGTCACGCTGCTGAGGCTATGGAACCCTGACCTGTTCACCAGACGTGCTTCCTTGTCCCGGACCTGCTGTTTTGGACTGTCCCTCTCTCTACCGCACCTGCCGTCTCTAACTCTGAATGATATTTCCTCCTGAGGTGCTGACCTTTGCACCCTCTACAACCACTGTGATTATTATTGTTATTTGACCCTGCTGGTCATCTATGAACGTTTGAACATCTTGGAGAACGATCTGGCCGGTGGAGGCTGCTGAGGGGAGGACGGCTTGTCATAATGGATGGAATATTTCACTGAAATGATATCATACACATCAAAGACGCGGTGGTTGATACCGTTATGAGCTGTCCTCCTCTCAGCTGCCTCCACTGGATCTGGCCTTAATGTACTCTGATCATCAGGGCGGCAGGGTAGCCTAGTGGTTAGAGTAACTGAAAGGTTGCAAGTTCATATCCCTGAGCTGACAAGGTACAAATCTGTCGTTCTGCCCCTGAACAGGCAGTTAACCCTCTGTTCCTAGACCAGTTAACCCACTGTTCCTAGGCCGTCATTGTAAATAAGAATTTGTTCTTAACTGACTTGCCTGGTTAAATAACAGTTAGATAAAAGATGTAATCTCCGCTTACAAAGCCTGAAAGGGACTGGCCGCCCCCCCCCCCCCCCCGAGACGAGCTCCTCTTCTTCCTAAGTTCTTGTCTTCCTTGCCACTGTGCTTCTACATCTGCGTTGCTTATTGTTTGGGGCTGCTGATATAAAAATCCTTCATAAATACATTTTATTTGATGACACACACCACCTCACACACGCCCCTCTAGAGGTCACCTGATGTCCTGTAGTCTGTATGACGGCCCCTCTAGAGGTCACCTGATGTCCTGTAGTCTGTATGACGGCCCCTCTAGAGGTCACCTGATGTCCTGTAGTCTGTATGACGGCCCCTCTAGAGGTCACCTGATGTCCTGCAGTCTGTATAACGGCCCCTCTAGAGGTCACCTGATGTCCTGTAGTCTGTATAACGGCCCCTCTAGAGGTCACCTGATGTCCTGCAGTCTGTATAACGGCCCCTCTAGAGGTCACCTGATGTCCTGTAGTCTGTCCACCTGTGATTCTCTCTAGAGGTCACCTGATGTCCTGCAGTCTGTATCCAGATAGGTAAATATAGATACATACTGTAGTCTGTATGACGGCCCCTAGGGGGTCACCTGATGTCCTGGGGTAGGGTAAATATAGAATAGGGGGTAGGGGAGAGGTACCTGGTAGGGGAGAGGGGGTAGGGGGTAGGGTACAGGGGGTAGGGGTAGGGTAAATATAGATACATACTGTAGTGTAGGGTAGAGGGGGTAGACGGCCCCTAGGGTAGAGGTCACCTGATGTCCTGTAGGGTGTTATGAGAGGGGGTAGGGGGTAGAGGTCACCTGATGGGTGAGGGGTTAGGGGAGAGGGGGCCCCTAGGGGTAGAGGTCACCTGATGTCCTGTAGGGTAGAGGGGGTAGGGTAGAGGGGGTAGGGTAGAGGTCACCTGATGTCCTGTAGTCTGTATGGGGCCCCTAGGGGTAGGGTGATGGGTTAGGGGAGAGGGGGTAGGGGGTAGGGGTAGAGGTCACCTGATGTAGGGGTAGGTCCACCTAGGGTGAGGGGGTAGGGTAGAGGTCAGGTAGGATGTAGGGTTGAGGGGGTAGGGTAGAGGAGGTAAATATAGGGTAGATACTGTAGGGTAGAGGGGGTAGGGGGTAGGGTAGAGGGGTAGGGGTAGAGGGGGTAGGGTAGAGGAGGTAGGGGAGAGGGGGTAGGGTAGAGGGGGTAGGGTAGAGGAGGTAGGGGTAGGGTAGAGGGGGTAGGGGGTAGGGTAGAGGGGGTAGGGTAGAGGAGGTAGGGTAGGGTAGAGGGGGTAGGGGGTAGGGTAGAGGGGGTAGGGTGTAGGGTAGAGGGGTAGGGTAGAGGGGGTAGGGTAGAGGAGGTAGGGGAGAGGGGTAGGTAGAGGGGGTAGGGTAGAGGAGGTAGGGGTAGGGTAGAGGGGGTAGGGGGTAGGGTAGAGGGGGTAAGGTAGAGGAGGTAGGGTAGGGTAGAGGGGGTAGGGGGTAGGGTAGAGGGGGTAGGGTGTAGGGTAGAGTATAGATAGGGTAGAGGAGTAGTGTAGGGTAGAGGGGGTAGGGGAGAGGGGGTAGGGTAGAGGGGGTAGGGGGTAGGGTAGAGGGGTTAGGGGAGAGGGGGTAGGGGGTAGGGGTAGAGGGGGTAGGGTAGAGGGGGGGGTAGGGTAGAGGGGGTAGGGTAGAGGAGGTAGGATGTAGGGTAGAGGGGGTAGGGTAGAGGAGGTAGGGGTAGGGTAGAGTGGGTAGGGTAGAGGGGGTAGGGTGTAGGGTAGAGTGGGTAGGGTAGAGGGGGTAGGGTAGAGGAGGTAGGGGTAGGGTAGAGGGGGTAGGGGGTAGGGTAGAGGGGGTAAGGTAGAGGAGGTAGGGTAGGGTAGAGGGGGTAGGGGGTAGGGTAGAGGGGGTAGGGTGTAGGGTAGAGTGGGTAGGGTAGAGGGGGTAGGGTAGAGGAGGTAGGGGAGAGTGGGTAGGGTAGAGGGGGTAGGGTAGAGGAGGTAGGGGTAGGGTAGAGGGGGTAGGGGGTAGGGTAGAGGGGGTAAGGTAGAGGAGGTAGGGTAGGGTAGAGGGGGTAGGGGGTAGGGTAGAGGGGGTAGGGTGTAGGGTAGAGTGGGTAGGGTAGAGGGGGTAGGGTAGAGGAGGTAGGGTAGAGGGGGTAGGGTAGAGGAGGTAGGGGTAGGTTAAATATAGATACAGTACATATTGTAGTGTACTTACAGGTAAGTAGTTAGGTGGCTGAGGGGTAGGGGAGAGGGGGTAGGGTAGAGGGGGTAGGGTAGAGTGGGTAGGGTAGAGGAGGTAGGATGTAGGGTAGAGGGGGTAGGGTAGAGGAGGTAGGGGTAGGGTAGAGTGGGTAGGGTAGAGGGGGTAGGGTGTAGGGTAGAGTGGGTAGGGTAGAGGGGGTAGGGTAGAGGAGGTAGGGGAGAGTGGGTAGGGTAGAGGGGGTAGGGTAGAGGAGGTAGGGGTAGGGTAGAGGAGGTAGGGTAGAGGAGGTAGGGGTAGGGTAAATATAGATACATATTGTAGTGTACTTACAGGTAAGTAGTTAGGTGGCTGAGGTTGTCAGGTACAGCTGATAGTCCCAGTTCAGAACAGTCCGCCAGAACAAAGATACCATCCTCCTCACACTGACACGGAGAAGGGCACAGTCCTGCCCCCGATGAGTCCTTCTGCCCCCCGCGCCCGTACCCCAACACACCCCACGACCAGCACAGCACCATCAACACACACAGCATCTCTCTTTCTGTCCGTCTCTCACAGACTGATCATTTATTATTTTCTCCCCTTTCTCTCTCTCTCTCTCTCTCTCTCTCTTTCTGTCAGTCTCTCCAGTCTTGTCAGTCTCTCCAGTCTTGTCAGTCTCTCTCTCTCTTTCTGTCAGTCTCTCCAGTCTTGTCAGTCTCTCTCTCTCTTTCTGTCAGTCTCTCCAGTCTTGTCAGTCTCTCTGTCAGTCTCTCCAGTCTTGCCAGTCTCTCTCTCTTTCTGTCAGTCTCTCCAGTCTTGTTAGTCTCTCTGTCAGTCTCTCCAGGCTTGTCAGTCTCTCTCTCTCCAGTTGGTAAACCAGTCAGCAGTTAGGTCCCATAGTTTGCATAACACATCTCTTGGTTGCCTTCTCCCTCTGCTCTATCTCTTCTTCTGTATCAATCTGCCTCTCACCTCTCTCTCTCTCTCTCTCTCTTGAAACATGTACCTATTGTATAGTAAGTTCATCAGCTCTGAATGTGCTGTGCTGATTGGCTCAAAGTTTTGGAGCTGGGCTGGAACATTTCAGATGAGGGGAGGGCCCTAGATCCCTTTCTCTTTGAGTCTGGGAGGGAGAAAATAGGACGAAGAGTGGAACAGAGAGCAGTGGAGAGGAGGGGAAGAGAGAGGAGGGGGGAGGAGGGGAAGAGAGAGGAGGGGGGAGGAGGGGAAGAGAGAGGAGGGGGAGGAGGGGAAGAGAGAGGAGTGGAGAGGAGGGGAAGAGAGAAGAGTGGGGAGGAGGGGAAGAGAGAGGAGTGGAGAGGAGGGGAAGAGAGAGGAGTGGGGAGGAGGGGAAGAGAGAGGAGTGGAGAGGAGGGGAAGAGAGAGGAGTGGAGAGGAGGGGAAGAGAGAGGAGTGAGGAGGAGGGGAAGAGAGAGGAGTGGAGAGGAGGGGAAGAGAGAGGAGTGGAGAGGAGGGGAAGAGAGAGGAGTGGGGAGGAGGAGGGAGAGAGAGAGAGGAGTGGAGAGGAGGGGAAGAGAGAGGAGTGGAGAGGAGGAGGAGAGAAGGAGAGAGAGAGGAGTGGGGAGGAGGGGAAGAGAGAGGAGTGGGGAGGAAGGGAAGAGAGAGGAGTGGAGAGGAGGGGAATAGAGAGGAGTGGGAGGAGGGGAAGAGAGAGGAGAGGGGAGGAGGGGAAGAGAGAGGAGGGGGAGAGGAGGGGAAGAGAGAGGAGGAGTGGAGAGGAGGGGAAGAGAGAGGAGTGGGGAGGAGGGGAAGAGAGAGGAGTGGAGAGGAGGGGAAGAGAGAGGAGTGGGGAGGAGGGGAAGAGAGAGGAGTGGAGAGGAGGGGAAGAGAGAGGAGGGGGGAGGAGGGGAAGAGAGAGGAGTGGAGAGGAGGGGAAGAGAGAGGAGTGGAGAGGAGGGGAAGAGAGAGGAGTGGGGAGGAGAGAGAGGAGGGGGGAGGAGGGGAAGAGAGAGGAGTGGAGAGGGGGAGGAGGGGAAGAGAGAGGAGGGGGGAGGAGGGGAAGAGAGAGGAGTGGAGGGGAAGAGAGAGGAGTGGAGAGGAGGGGAAGAGAGAGGAGTGGAGAGGAGGGGAAGAGAGAGGAGGGGGGAGGAGGGGAAGAGAGAGGAGTGGAGAGGAGGGGAAGAGAGAGGTGGTGGGTGAGAGGTGGATGAGATGGGGGTGAGAAGTGGGTGAGAGGTGGGTGAGAGGTGGGTGAGAGGTGGGTGAGATGGGGGTGAGAGGGGGTGAGAGGTGGGTGAGAGGTGGGTGAGATGGGGGTGAGAGGGGTGAGAGGTGGGTGAGAGGGGGTGAGATGGGGGTGAGAGGTGGGTGAGAGGTGGGTGAGAGGTGGGTGAGAGGTGGGTGAGATGGGGGTGTTAGGGGGTGAGAGGTGGGTGAGAGGGGGTGAGAGGAGGTGAGAGGTGGGTGAGATGGGGGTGAGAGGGGGTGAGAGGAGGTGAGAGGTGGGTGAGATGGGGTGAGAGGGGGTGAGAGGTGGGTGAGAGGTGGGTGAGAGGGGGTGAGAGGAGGTGAGAGGTAGGTGAGATGGGGGTGAGAGGGGGTGAGAGGTGGGTGAGAGGGGGGTGAGAGGTGGGTGAGAGGAGGTGAGAGGTGGGTGAGAGGTGGGTGAGATGGGGTGAGAGGGGGTGAGAGGGGGTGAGAGGTGGGTGAGAGGTGGGTGAGAGGTGGGTGAGATGGGGTTGAGAGGGGGTGAGAGGTGGGTGAGATGGGGGTGAGAGGGGGTGAGAGGTGGGTGAGAGGTGGGTGAGATGGGGGTGAGAGGGGGTGAGAGGTGGGTGAGAGGTGGGTGAGAGGTGGGTGAGATGGGGGTGAGAGGGGGTGAGATGGGGGTGAGAGGGGGTGAGAGGTGGGTGAGTGGTGGGTGAGAGGGGGTGAGAGGAGGTGAGAGGTGGGTGAGTGAGAGGTGGGTGAGAGGGGGTGAGAGGTGGGTGAGAGGTGGGTGAGAGGGGAGTATTTCTTCTGTCTTATCCGGTGTCCTGTGGGAATTTAAGTATGCTCTGTCTAATTCTCTCTCTTTCTTTCTCTTCTCTCGGAAGACCTGAGCCCTAGGACCTACCTGACATGATGACTCCTTGCTGTCCCTAGTCCACCTGGCCGTGCTGCTGCTCCAGTTTCAACTGTTCAGTAGAGACAGTAGAGATACTCTCAAGATCGGCTATGAAAAGCCAACTGACATTTACTCCTGAGGTGCTGACTTGCTGCACCCTCCGACAACCACTGTGATTATTATTATTGGACCATGCTGGTCATCTATGAACATTTGAACATCTTGGCCTTGTTCTGTTATAATCTCCACCCGGCACAGCCAGAAGAGCCAGAAGAGGACTGGCCACCCCTCATAGCCTGGTTCCTCTCTAAGTTTCTTCCTAGGTTTTGGCCTTTCTAGACAGTTTTTCCTAGCCACCATGCTTCTACACCTGCATTGCTTGCTGTTTGGAGTTTTAGGCTGGGTTTCTGTACAGCACTTTGAGACATCAGCTGATGTAAGAAGGGCTTTATAAATACATTTGATTGACCTAGTACTACAGACTTCTGTTAGATATACCTGAGTGCTCCTTCAAGTGCTGCCTCCCGCTTCCTGAGTACTAGCCCCAGGTAGCCTGGCAGAGCAAACTCAGATGTGTGTGTGTGTGTGAGAGAGAGTGAGAGAGACAGAGAGAGAGAGTGTCAGGTAACTTCTTGTCTTTGTGTTTTTCAGACTACCGTTGCTTAGATAGGGAGTGGAGACAGAGAGGGTTGTTCCTTTGATCCAGTATGTTGGATTAAGGTGTGTGTGTGTGTGTGTGTGTGTGTGTGTTTAGTTCTTGTACTGAGGCCGGTGCTAGAAAACAACCCCTAAAGCTGTGTGAGGAGCAGGTTCTGGAATACTGGAATGGATTTTTATTTTATTTAACTAGGGCAAGTCAGTTAAGAACAAATTCTTATTTACAATGACGGCCTACTGGGGAACAGTGGGTTAACTGCCTTGTTCAGGGGCAGAACTACAGATTTTTACCTTGTCAGCTCGGGGATTCAATCTTGCAACCTTTCGGTTACTAATCCAACGCTCTAACCACTAGGCTACTTGCCACCCCAGGTGGGTACAGGTGGGTACAGTGTGTTGAGAGGAGCGGAGACCGAAAAAAGTCCAGTCACCAGGACCACAAACACAAATTCCATCTAGACACCATTCTGCTAGAGCACACAAAAAACGATACATACCTCGGCCTAAACATCAGCCCCACAGGTAACTTCCACAAAGCTGTGAACGATCTGAGAGACAAGGCAAGAAGGGCATTACTCAAAAGGAACATATGGGAATACTCTGCATGCAGAATTCTGCAAATATATCCTCTGTGTACAACGTAAAACACCAAATAATGCATGCAGAGCGGAATTAGACCGATACCCACTAATTATCAAAATCCAGAAAAGAGCCATTAAATTCTACAACCACCTAAAAGGAAGCGATTCCCGAACCTTCCATAACAAAGCCATCACCTACAGAGAGATGAACCTGGAGAAGAGTCCCCCCTAAGCAAGCTGGTCCTGGGGCTCTGTTCACAAACACAAACACACCCTACAGAGCCCCAGGACAGCAGCACAATTAGACACAACCAAATCATGAGAAAACAAAAAGATAATTACTTGACAAATTTACCAAAAAACAGAACAAACTAGAATGCTATTTGGCCCTAAACAGAGAGTACACAGTGGCAGAATACCTGACCACTGTGACTGACCCAAACTTATGGAAAGCTTTGACTATGTACAGATTCAGTGAGCATAGCCTTGCTATTGAGAAAGGCCACCGTAGGCAGACATGGCTCTCAAGAGAAGACAGGCTATGTGCACACTGCCCACAAAATGAGGTGGAAACTGAGCTGCACTTCCTAACCTCCTGCCAAATGTATGACCATATTAGAGAGACATATTTCCCTCAGATTACACAGATCCACAAAGAATCTGAAAACAAACCCAATTTTGATAAACTCCCATATCTACTGGGTGAAATTCCACAGTGTGCCGTCACAGCAGTAAGATGTGACCTGTTGCCACGAGAAAAGGGCAACCAGTGAAGAACAAACACCATTGTAAATACAACCCACATTTATGTTTATTTATTATCCCTTTTGTACTTTAACTATTTGCACATCATTACACTGTAACACTGTATAGACAAAATATGGTTTAAACACTGTTACCCATGCTTGTTCAATGAACCAGAAACAATTAGTGAACATGCACCTGTGGAACGGTCGTTAAGACACTAACAGCTTACAGACAGACGGTAGGCATTTATGGTCACAGTTATGAAAACTTAGGACACTAAAGAGGCCTTTCTACTGACTCTGAAAAACACCAAAAGAAAGATGCCCAGGGTCTCTGCTCATCTCCGT